>NC_053165.1:121839803-121958400 GCF_016835505.1 Polypterus senegalus | reverse complement strand
TCTAACTCTATACAGTATTTATTGTTCTATTATCAGAATGTAGTTTAAGTTAATTTGTTTTGGTTCCAACAGATGTTTTCTTTTTTTCACATCTTCGCGCCCCCCTTTTTGTTACTTCGCGCCCCACAGGTTGAGAACCACTGCCTTATTCAATTGAGGGGTTCATGGACGTCAAATGGCAATGAATAGAAATGGATTAATGTAAATACGTGAGCTGCCATCCGCAATTAGACATCGCATTTTGATGGCGATTTTGGTGATTCCCGAACAGATCTCTTATGTGATCCTTCCACAGTATCTATCAAAATTATTTAGTTCAAATTCGTTATAAAGATTTCAATTCTGATCATTTTTTTTATTATTGTTAATTTTGATGAGTCTTTAAGTCGGATCGAACTCGGGCTAGCACTACGCTCAGAATTTGAAAAGCAACCACCTTAGTTAGTTGTGCCATTGACGGCGTCATTTCGTTGTAGCTAATTCGTTATTTTCGTGCTCCACAAAATATTGTAAAGTACTAATAAATTAAATATTTCAATACTTGATCGAATAATAACAACTGATTTAAGGATTTCACCTTTTCTTTCTCAAATGTGCTTACCTATATCATGGCAAAGTACAGGGATAAACCATTATTTTCCGTCTACTCCATTTTAATTAAGTCAAACCAAGGAAAACATTTAAGGCTATTAAATGTGATCTCAAGAAAAGATGAAGGTTAATTCTAATACTAATAACAGGAGCGATTATAATGATACAGTGCAAAGGTAAATACTATTTGAAAGAGCTGGGAATCCATGCGTGAGGCGTCTTATTTTAACTCTTCCTATCGTATAGCGCATTCTGCTTGTCGGCGTTAGTTTTATATATATATATATATATATATATATATATATATATATATATATATATATATATATATATATTTATATATATATATATTTATATATATATATATATTTATATATATATATATATATATATTTATATTTTTAGACATCAGACGCTAGAAGTTGCTGACGAACCGTTCTCTTCGTTGTCAGTCTGTAGCAGCGAAAAAATAAGAGCAATAAGAGTTATAACAGAAGTCATTGAAGTGGATCATGAGTTTGTGTAATGTTAATGAAAATGGCCAGGAGGGGTCACTAAAGAGGTGAGTGTCAAATGCTTCGAAGCTTCGATACGATTTCCGACACAATTGCTTCAAACGTTTTGATGCTTCATGAGGCTTCACTCCGCCCATCACTATCTTGGTGGATTATATATAGAAAGGCAGCCAAAACCACACAGAGCAATGAAAAGTCTACGTGAGTCACAGGTAGGGTTACCACTTTTAATACAAACAAATAAGCGGTCGGCGTCCAAATTCTTAGAGGGACAAGTGGCTTTCAGCCACGTGAGATTGAGCATTAACAGGTCTGTGATGCACTTGTATGTCCGGTACTGCACGCGCGCTACACTGAATGGATCAACGTGTGTCTACCCGGCGTGGGTAAGCCGTTGAACCCCATTCGTGATGGAGACCGTGGCTTGCAATTGAACGAGAAATTCCCAGTACGTGCGGGTCATACGCTCGCACTGATTACGTTCCCTGCCCTTTGTAAACCCACCCACCCGGTCGGGTGACTTGGTGGATTATATATAAAAAAGCACTCAGAACCGCAAAGAACAATGAAAAATCAACGTGGAAACTGACTGAGGCGGTGTTTGGAAAATTACCAGTCAACGTGACTCACAGGTGTGTGTGGACTGTACACAGACAAAAGCGACTCAGGTAGGGAGTTGGGGGCGGGCACATAAGCGGGCAGTGCGTACTGAACGAGCGCCGTTCAACCCCGTCCTTCGCTTTGGAAGGAGAAGGCGCTCCTCCGGTTTTCAGTCACGGACAATTGTATGTTGCTTCCTAGCGTACATTGTTGCAATGTTACTTTTCTTGGTGGTTTATTAAATTACGGATTTTTCAAATGTTTATTTTTTCCCCTGTGCTTAAAAATCATTTAAAAAGCGGCTTGATTATGCGGCGTATGCTACGCCGTGGGTTGGCTAGTACAGCATATTAAAGTAACAAAGACATTTCATGCTTTGCCTAAAAAGTCACGCATTTGTAGAATGCAATACCTGCATTTCACACATTGCTGGTAACATGTATATCAAGCTAACAAAGAGATACGTGGGACCATTATTTTTATTATTATTACTAATAAGGCCTTCATTTATAAAGGAAACACATCATTTGGAATATCATTGTCATTAAATACATTTGAAGTCCAAATCCATGGCTTGCAGACACTATCCCAGTCACCATGATTTTTCAGACTTCACATCATGATATACTTGAGGTCATCCAAGGCTTGACAACATACGGTATAAGCAGCTTGTATCAGCTCAGACTTTGCACTGAAGCTGTCCTATAATGACTATAGGTGACTTTGCCATCAGGCAATTTATATGTGTGCTGCTGTTGTGTTCAACAATAGGTCTGAAGAACACCCTAAACATTCACTTTCAGGTTTTGATTATTTAAGTATTTACAACATACGTTAAAAGTGGTTAATTTTGTGATGTGTGCTTCTTTCTTTTTTTACTAAGGTACTGCAAGTGTGCAGTGGGGTCATGGCCCAAGTCGATTCCACTTAGGGCCCCAGTTTTACACCTCAGGTTAGACAATCTGAATTAGGTGCCACCTGTTTGGGAGTTTACACCTTTTTACCGTTATGTGTCTAGGGTTCTCTGTGGCTTCGATTGTTTCCCCACAACCATTCTAAAAGGGTTAAATTGTGCCTTAAAATCCTCACTGTGAGGTTTTCAATGTGCCCCATACTTAAGTTTGGTACTTGGCTTTCCCAGTTACTGTTTGGTTAAAAACATAATTACTTAACTCGGATTAAGCACACTGAAAAATCGATTATATACTGCGAAATTAAAACAGATGTAACCGCCATTTAACACACCAATATTTTTTCTCTAGTACAGTCATCTTTTTACAGATGACGATCTAGCGTTCTGCCAGTTTGTTTCTTGCCTTGTTGCCACACTCGCACCCCACGATCGTGTGAATGTGAAAGAAATTTTTTTTTAAGAGATGGACCTAACAAGAGTCGTGCAGCGCTGTGGCCGCGAGAGGCTGCACCATCTCCACGATTGTTACACGTTTATCCGGAAGCGCTCCCATCTGCTGCCACGTCAGGGTTGCCTGCGCACCGCAAGCTGTTCCGAGTCCTGCCGTTGCTTCTCGGACACTCCCGTGTATGCCGGATTGACCGCTGCTTCTAGTGCTTGCATTTTTTTAGTGTGCAAATTGCTTTTTTTTTTCTTATTTATTAATTACAATGAGATCAACGGGACTGTTTTGCCTGGTTGTGAATATCTACTGCCTGCATCTCATCCGAGCCACTGAGCTAACGTTTGAACTGCCTGATAACGAAAAGCAGTGCTTCTATGAAGAAATCGATAAAGGAGTCAAATTCACCCTTGATTTTCAAGTAAGTCTTCTTTACGTGACTTCGTGTTCCGCGAAATCCCGTTTAAATCCATCACGGGACACGCAACTAGTGAGGGGAGAATCGGACGGAAAAAATGGGGGATTGAGCAATGAATCGTTAACTATCCATCCATCCATTATCCAACCCGCTATATTCTAACTATGTTAACTAACGGAATGAAATTCTATTAAACAAAAGCCCCCGAGCTATTTGAAGACACCGATGAGATCGTTTGAGCGCAGCTCCGCCACGTTACTTTGTACATTAACGAACGTCTTTTACTTCGGACAGATAGTATGTCCAATCTTAATGAGGCGTTCGCGGTCCCCATAAGTGAGTGTCTGCTCGAGGATGTGCTAATGCCAAAACACACATGTAACGTTCACGCCTGTTCAATGCAGCACCCATTGTCTGCCTAATCCACAAAATGCAGGGAGCTGGCTATCACTAAACTGCACGACTCATTTATCATGGAAATTTAGTGTTTAAAACAGTTCTGATGCAGTAATTCATGGTGATGTAGGAGTTAGAAGTATTGACCGCGTGCAGTTAGATCTCCATATGAAATTACAACTGTCTCCCCATGTGTAGGCCTACCTGTGCTTTTTCTTCAGAACCCCGGTTTTAAATTAACATCATAAAAACGAGTTTGTGCTGGCTTAATCAGTAACTCTAAAATTTACCATTGTTAAGTTAGTCCTGTGTTGTAAAACAGATTTTATATGGAAGCATTGTGTCTTATATTTACTGTATATTGGTTTGGTGACCTGAATTGCCAGGATCTCAAGCTCCTCCAAATGACTGTCCTTACAGCTGCTTAGCTACTCCACCCAATATCTGAGGAGGGATGAATCCGCCATCTCTGATGCTAGCTGTCCAGTTTCCCATTTCTTGTGGTAAACATTACTAGACTTTTGCCACATGCTTGGGGCAGCATCTTCAGCCAGGACACAAACTATCCGTGACCTGGGGACTCATGCACAACGCTGTGCGTAGAACTCGCACTATAACATGTCGTAAGCACAAAAGCCGAAATGTGCTTACGCACAGAAAAATCCAGATGCAGGAAACTGTGCGTTCGCCAGCTTCCGCTAAATAAATCCCGGTCAGCGTGAAAAGTAACGCTCGTGGACGTGTTTGCTGTCCCGCCCCAACTCCTCCCAGGATTACGTCTCTTTGAATTTGCAAATCAATATAAATAGCCCTTAAGCTCAGCATTCTGTGACAAGACAATGGGAAAAGCTAGAGGGAAAATGGAAGAATTTCAGCGAATACCAAGTGGAGGCAAGGAAAAACGTACTATTTGTTGGTTTAGACAGTGGTATAAACAACAAAAGGAAGCTGATCAACTGACATAGCGTGTCGGAGAAACTTGAAAGCTCAAGTTCACAAAGTCGCACAGTGCCCTAAATAAAAAAAGAAGTTGTCAGATATCAAAGTCGCCGTGAAAAGGTCATAGCCCACCATCTGAGTTTCATATGAAAGCTTATTAGGGCACAGAGGAAAAAAAAGGCGCACAGTGGGGAAAAAAGCACGATATGTCAACTTCAATCTCGAAATGTCCACTTTAATCACGTAGTTTATTTTGTCATTAAAGTAGAACATCATAAACTTCATCTTAAAATTGTTTTAAGTAGTTTATCAAATCGCATCATAAGTAAAGTAGCATGTTAAATGCTTTGTTTTGTATGTGTTCTTCTTTGTGCTCTGTGTGTGAATCACTACTTGCTTCTTAAACCGTCTTTCTCTACCTCTGACAGGACACAGAATCCATTACGTTCGTGATATTACAGCTCTCTGAATAACTAAAATACTGAGATGTATACATGATATAATTTTCATGATGATAGGAGTTAAAGCACGTTATTAAACATGTGAACACGGTGACGCAGTGATTGTTCGTGACCTTCGATGAAATAATTTATTGCAGCAGTACTCGGGGGCGGGTCTAGGTTCATGGCGGCCCTGGGCAGAGGAAGAATCGGTGGGTCCTTCGCCCGCCAATGTCAACGTGGTATCTTATGAACGGCGGATAGCCACGTCTGTTCTGGACACTGCATAGCCGCCTCGTGCTCATGACACAAGCATTTAACTTTTGCCGAAATTTGCCGCTGCGTTTTTAGCTGTGTCATTATTTTCTCTTTCTGTTTTATATTCAACTAGCAAAATACCCGCGCTTCGCAGTGGAGAAGTAGTGTGTTAAAGAAGTAATGAAAAAAGAAAAGGAAACATTTTGAAAATAACGTAACATGATTGTCAATGTAATTGTTTTGTCACTGTTGTGAGTGATGAGTGTTGCTGTCATATAACACATGTGGAGTTATGTACTTAAAAAAAAAAAAAAAAAGGTGAAATAACTGAAAACATGTTTTTTTATTCTAGTTTCTTCAAAATAGCCACCCTTTGCTCTGATTACTGCTTTGCACACTCTTGGCATTCTCTCGATAAGCTTCAACACTACCTGTATGTTGGATGTTAAGCTATCTGTAAGCTTATAACGGCAATTCTTAAAAACTTTTAAGGAACATTGAAATATCTTCATAGTACATAACACCTTTAATTATTAACAATATAGATTATATAAATAAAGTTAGTTTTATCTGTATAATATAATAAACATATTTTTCTGCATTTCATCTTAAAAATATCCTCATCATATGTAAATACACTATAAAGTGGCTCAGGTTGTGCAATATTATAACTGTAGTAGTGCAAGTTTACAGTGAGCTAACTGTACTAATAAGTACTAACAGTTCTACAAGGAGCAGTTGATGGACTGATTGAGTGCATTTAGATTTCTTGGGATGAAACTGTTTCTGAACTGTGAGGTCCGTACAGGAAATGTTTGAAGCATTTGTCATATGAGAAGCAGTTCAAATAGGAAGCATGGCTGAGGCAGCGTGTGCTTGATGCTGTATACCGATAATCGAAAAAAGCAGCTGAAAGAAGAAGAAGAAAGTGCAGTGAGAGTAACAACGTTAAAGCAGCTGTAGTATTTAGAATAGTATAGACCATTCCATGGACCATTATATTGTTACTGGTTAATTACAATCAGATGCATTAAACTAATAAACAATATGCTGTTAATTTCAATGTATTTATAAAGCCGCATCAGGAAAAGAAAGGATAGCGTACGACAGGGTATGAGGTACCATGGAAATGTGTGTGGCTTTACACCAAGTTTATGTTTTTTACATCGCTATTTGAACGTGGAAACAATCTTATGCAACATTTCTGTTCGTTTGCACCGTTTATACTTGAGGCCCCAGATCTTACCTGTCCTGTACTGAACCCACCTGCAGGTTTATGTGTCTTTCTTTTGTACATTGCATGTGTACTGCCATCCTCACAATTGGTTTTTAATTTTTAGTACTGTTAAACTGTGCGACCTACATGTCTGTACAGTTCTGTTTTGCATAATGTACATTAGGCAATTCTTCTGCAACTCTTTTTTATGTATTTATTTAATTACTAACCATGCTACCTGGCGAAGAGTGATAATAGTATAATTTTAAAATATTTGCTATCTCTTGCTCTACGTGTACCTTCAGTGTCTTTCCTCTGTATCTGTATGTGAACTTCTCTTGACCATCATTCCATAAAGCCTGCTTCTCAAACTTCTCTCATTTCGAGGCACTTTTCTCACCTTCTGTCTGGTTTAATACTTCCTTTTTTGAAGGCGTCTCTCTCAGCATGCCTCCTATGCCTTTTCTCCTCTCCTTGTATTCCCCAGACTCGCACCAGTGCCAGTCAGATGGCTCTGAGGGACTGGACACACACACACACACACACAGACAGACCGTGGGGTTTTTTGTTATAGCAGATGAAGTATATCATCCTATTGTCTTAATGCCTATATATCCTTCCCTGCACCCATACCCTCTGCAAATGTGAAAAGAATTTCGCTCTGCTTGTGCTGTTTATGTGACAATAAAGGACTTATCTAATCTGTACACTTTTTTTAAGTGTTTAGAAAACACTGGTGATTTTTCTGACCTTATGTGGTCTCAGTGTTGCAAATAGAATTTGATAATCCCTAACGCAAAAAAATTAACGAGGCACCCTCATGAGAAATTCAATTCGATTAAAAAATGACTGCCATCAATGACTTAAGGTACTTAAAAGTTCAGTAATCATATTTAACCTTTATGGAATTGTGTGAGCAATAACATTAACTTTTCTTTCAAATGTTAAGCAGGTAAGCATGTTATTAATAAAGACGTGTGAAACAGCAGCCATGTAGTTACTGTGGCGCCTGCTTTCTCCCATTCCTCATGGACCCTGCTGAAACTGAACTCTTTGCACAGCCTATAGAGATGTTCATTTGTGGGCATGTGGGCCTTGTGATGCCCTGGCACCACATCCAGGATTGGGACAAGCTCAGGATCTCGGCGACCACTGCTTTTGTTCCATTACATTTCACTACACGACACACAGAGAGAGATACAGCACTGTGTGCGAGTAATGCCCTCAAAAGTTAAAATTTTAGTAGTCGAGGGTATGTCAATACTTGTCCACACTTTTGTGATAGGCTTGTTTGGGTTAGCTACACAGCTTTTCCCTGTGAACATGTGGAATCATGGTATGTCTGTAGCACTGTGATAAAGCTTCAACCTCAAACATTCAGTTTCATTCACTGAAGGAACATAACTACTCCACTTTCTGTTGGCACCAAACAAGAACAGCAAGCAGTTATCCTGCCTTTTATTGGCTGAAGGTTTACCAGGGTACATAATTCATTGGTGACTTTCTGCAGAAAATGAAGACAGTGTTTTACCATGACAGAGTCTTTACAATTGGATTGAGAAGTGCAAAAGTGTTAAGCACAAAGAAGAAGTGGGACACCTATCCACATCCGCTATCAACGATAGCATTGAGCAAGACTATACCGTGATTCTGACAAACTGAGGATTTCGGCCCTGGTACACCTTGAGCCGGTCATTGCTCAAGCAGGTCACTGCTCGCTACTCTTCTTTGTTGCAAACAGATAGTGGAGCGGCCATGTTTACTCTTAGGAAACAACAAGAGGATCTGACTGATTAAGGTCGAAGCTTTATTGCAGCGACTACAGACACATCATGTGCAAAGGAACAGCTGTACAGCTATTTCAAATAACCACAAAAGGAAGGATAAGTATTGACTTAGCTGTGTAGAAGAGTTACCTCTAAGTAAGTGATGTAAATCATTACTATGCAAAAGTAACTCACAGGGTGCAATCAACATTTTTCTGTACAAGGGACACTGCACGGTGACGTGAATGTTCGCAGTTGAAGAGTGACAATACTGTGTGAAATGTTACAAGAGTGATCCACAAAGTGTAGTCAGTAACTTTATTATACAAGATTGACCACACAGGGAGGATTTATGGTGATTCCACAACCTTAAGGTTTTACTACAGCAGATTGACCACACAGGATGATGCCTGTAGGGTTTCTGCATCATATTTGATTATAGTCCATTAGCACACCTCTTCTTAGAACATTAGAATAATCAAAATGAAAACAGACCATTCAGCCCAACATCGCTTGCCAGTCCTATCCACTTAATTCTTCTGGAATGGCTTTCCTGAACACCTTGGTCTGGAACACAGACATTTATTTTTAGTTTATTCATACATATTCTTTCTGATTATTTTTTGTGAGAGCACAGTAAGTTACCTTTATCCATTTGCTCACACCCGTTTGCAACAGAAGGTCCTGCATATCTGTCCTGCACAGGTTCCCAAAGCTGCCAATTTTGTTTGTTGGTAATCAGTTCATCTGAGTTAAATCTCTTGCTTAATGCATTTGTGTTTTCCTGTGTCTTCAATCAGAGTGTAAAACTTGGCCAAGGTGTACCGTATTTGTGTTTTGACATATCTGTAAGCATGCATTCAGCCACTTATGACCACTTAACCGCAGGACTGAATATATCTCAAACCCAGTAATGTTTGTACTTCATTTTGTTACAGTTTTCCCACATCAAGTAGGTCTGCTAGTCTCTGAATAATCTTTACAAATTCTCTTTCATCCATCTTCCAAACATGCTTTATCCTGAGCAGATTTCTGAGGAAGGTGAAACCTATCCCAGCAAGCATTTTCCTTCACATTGAATTGAGTATTGACTAATCCAAGGAAAAAAATCTGTTAAAAATTTTAAGTATACTGTATATGTATTTAAAAATGACACATTTTTCATTTTCTTAAATCTTTTGGTACAATATGTTTTGTTATAAGTCTCATTTTTAAAATTTCAGCTGTGCTTTTATCTAATTACCTCAAACTCTACTCCAAGATCCCCAGTGTCTCTATATAGTTTATTCCTGGGTTGGTTCCTGACTAAGCAGGTTTGCCAAAATATTTAAAAAAGGATCAATGTGTGGAAGAAAAAAAGACAAAATATTTTAATTTAACAAAAGGAGGCCTTTAATAGCATTAATGCTGATCCAGAACTTTAAGTTCTAAATACCAGTTAAAACAATCTTTAGTTTTTATAGTTTGACAGCTCCTGCCATTTCTTCAGTTAAAGTAAACCTGCTTACTTCATACCTGCAAGAGAGAGTTAGGTCATTTTTAGTGACCCTTAACAAACCTTTATCACTTTTATTGATTACAGAGATGATTAATTGTCTTATCAGTAACTGCCTGTTCCTTGAAACTCCAATATACATATTTGGTTACAACTTAAACAAAATAACTATTATGAACCTATTTAATATATATGAAACCCAGTTCATTAATTATTGTTAAACAACTACATATATTTTCCTAGTGATAGGATTTAAAGTTAACAGAGCAGAATACAAACCCTGAATAGACACATACAAATTGAGCATATATCCATCCAATCCCAGCCAACACAGGGCGCAAGGCAGGAAACGAACCCCGGGTAGGACGCTAGACCACCACAGGGCACACACACACACACACACACACACACACACACACACACACACACACACACACACTAGGGACAGTTTAGAATCGCCAATGCACCTAGCCTGCATGTCTTTGTAGTGTGGGAGGAAACCGGAGGACCTAGAGGAAACCCACGTAGACACGGGGAGAACATGCAAACTCCACACAGGGAGGACCCGGGAAGAGAACCCGTGTCTCCTAACTGCGAGGCAGCAGCGCTACCACTGCGCCACCGTGCCGCCCAATTGAGCATATATCATTCCACAAATGAATGAACTTCACATTAATAAAATACAGGTTTCTTCTTGCTGTCAGTTTCTAAAAGTGTATTTCTCTGTGATCATGAAAAAGTTGCGCATTGTAATTCTTTGGACTTCAAACCCTGAGGTTGTAGGTTCAAGTCTCACTACTGACCCTGTGTGATCATGAGCAAGTCACTTGACCTGCCTGTGCTCCAATTGGAAACACAAAAGAAATGTAACCAACTGTATCATAAATGTTATAAGTCGACTTGGATAAAGGCGTCAGCCAAATAAATACATGTTAGTGTATTGTGTTTTGTACACAGGAGTCCATTTATTCTCTTAACTTTTCTTTCTTTCCTTTTCTCTAAGACAACTGTTAGTTATTAATGGAGATGCAGTAAAACGCATCCAGAAAAGAATAGGTTAACTTTGTAGCATTTTGCCCTTGTTATGTGGGTTTGTCACCTACAGTAGTAAATGTTTAAGAAAATTATTTAACAAGATAAAATTAGGACATGAACATCAGTAGGCTTTGTGCCCTAGGAACAAATTACCTGAACTATTCTCTAACATTTCAGTAATTATTTACTGCTCTAATGCTGATCTTTCTGATCATAAAATAGGTAATTATGATATCAATTGGTGAGAAGAATAATTTCAGACTTAAGGTATTTGAGGTTTCCTCTAGAGTGCCTCTTTCTCTTGCATGATTTGACTCAAAAACTAATCTCACATAGTCATCTTATAACATGCTGAAGTTTTGAGTTTGGTATTTTTCCATCCGGCCGTTTTAGCTCTAGACCGTCCTTAAAAAACTGACACACACATCCATAGAGATTATCAATGTTTTCAGAATCGGGGAACCCAAAAACGTCGATATCCGTTAAAAACTGGAGATTAAAGTTTTTGACAAATCTAAAGGTTTCTCTCCTCCACCAAAAATAATAGTTTATAGTGGGGAAGGGTGCAAAGCAAAAAGGCAGAAACAATGATTTAACGTTTCTAATATACTTCTGTCTGCAAAGCATTTGTATTTTTTATTTTGTCCCTCTGAAATGTAAATATTTGACCATGTCCGAAATTTCTATTGAAGTGTTAGAGCTGAAAGAAGCCGTCTATTTATGTGCCATGCTTCCTAACCACAAGAGTTGCTTTCTCACTAAGAAATATTGTCAGAATAAAAGCTTGCAGACACCTTTATTCTCCAGGAGCCGAGTCTGAGACACCTGGCTTATTCATATCTGCATGTCAGGGTTTGTGTTATATGGCACTTTGTAGAAATGAGAGGTATACAGTGTGACAAGATCAGATATTATCTGTCATCCTGATATCTTTGTCATGTCTTTGTGGATAAATGAGTAGCAAGAAGCAGTGACTGGGCAAAGCTCTCTTTTCCCTTTCCCCTAGGTGATCACAGGGGGCCACTTTGATGTGGATTGCATCTTAACAGACCCAAATGAACATGTCCTGTACCAAGAGAAGAAGAAGCAGTATGACAGCTTCACTCACACTGCTGACATCAAGGGTGTCTACAAGTTCTGCTTCAGCAATGAGTTTTCCACCTTTTCACACAAAACCGTGTACTTTGACTTTCAAGCTGGAGATGATCCACCAATTGTTCCTGAAATGCTGAATCGGGTCACTGCCTTGACTCAGGTCAGTTTTACCTTTATGTTGTGCCATTAGAGTGCTGGATCCCTTTTGCTTTTGCAGCCCTTTATCTTGAATGCCTGTGTTTTTTTTATTTTAGTATGTCAACTGATAACAAATTTTATCTGACCAAAATAAGAACATCGTAAATGTGAACATTTTCCAGAAAAGTGCAATTTTGTTGGATTGTCCATTGTGTATTTTAACTTTTAGTAAGTTGCATGTTTCACAAAAACCATGAACTTATGAATTTACTACATTCTTGTTTAACATGATACCAGAGAAAGTGGCATTGTGTTGCATTTTGGTTAGAAGTTACAAGTTACAAATAAGCATTTCATTGAACCCTGTACAGGTCATCCACCTGAAGCTAAGCATGTTTGGGCCTGGCCAGTACTTGGATGAGAGGACATCTAGGAAAGGCTTGGGGTGCTCCTTGAAGAGGTGTTGGTGAGGCCAGTTGGGGACTCTTACCCTATAGTCTGAATGTGGATCCCAGTGCCCCAGGGCAATGCAGTGGAAAAACTTCTGTAAAAATAGCATTGTCTTTCAGATGAGATGTTAAATCGAGGTCCTGACTCTCTGTGGCCATTAAAAATCCCTGAGCATCCTTCATAAAGAATAGGGTGTATCCCAATGTCCTGACTAAATTGCACTCCATAGCCTAGTCACTCTGCCTCCCTAGTCATCCACCTTTCTTTAATTGGCTCTCTCTTTCACAACTTCACCACCTAAAAGCTAGCATGTGGTGAGTGTACTGGCACAAAATTGGCTGCCATCGCATCATCCATGTGGATGCTACACATTAGTGGTGGTTAAAGTGCCTTCCCACTCACTATGTAAACTGTTTTGAGCAGTCAGAAAGGTGCTTTATAAATGTAAAGAATTATTATTATTACTTCAGGCCTATGGCAAATTCAGCACACATTTTGCAATTTTGTCTTGTGTCAGTAGAGGCCACTGTACATACATGCTGAGCATTTTCCAGGTTTATCAAAAGAAGAAACTAGAATGTTATGTGTGAATTTCATGCTTTGTCTTGGCAGCATTAAACGTTTCAGTAAAAGGCAAATGCTTTTTCTGTAATATCTGGAAGAGAACTGTGCTTCTTTAATCGGCTTGTGGTTAGTGTGGTATAGCTTTATTCCATCTTCTTAGTATCAGAAGATACTCAGGTAGGTGGTGACTATAAACCTACATTCAGAAAAACGTGAAGTTAAATTTGTTTTCTGTCTTTCAATTCAGGTTTGTATGTGGCACGTCTTTAGGGGCATCCCTATGCTACCTTCAGAGCATATTTAGTATTTTATGACATGCAACAAAATCCTCCAAAGCCGGATATTTCCTGACTCGGGGAAATGTGATAATGGACGCTGTAAGTCCTGTCAGTTTAAAAAATATCTACTGGCGTGCTAAACACTGTTTGTCGTACACACCCTAAGTTAAATGAGGAGGGGTTGTAACAAGTTAATTTGTTGCTATTGTTTACGTGATTCAGTTTGTAAGGTTTGTCTTTTCTTATCAGCTGGAAATTAACCATTTGATGTTTTAATTAGAAGATGACATCTAGGAATATTATATATAACTAAATAAAAAAAAAATAATAATTGAGAAGTGCTTTACAGTACAGTTTTCCCATAGCACTGACTGTCTGTGTAAAGTACCTAATATATCCAGCCAGTCAGTCCCTTAATGTTATCAAATATATACCATGTGTAGGCAAAGTCATTTTGTTTTCCTAATTTCAGATCTGAACATGGATGACTAAAGGTAGTGCTACAGCATTTTCATAGGCTTTGATAAAGTTCATCCAGCATTTTCAGCTAACTAATAAACGAGGTACTCAAATATCCTATGACAATAGTTTTTACTACACCAATGAAGGTTAGAAGAAAATGTTTTCAACAAAGAATACAGGACACACTTCTTCTCACAAAGTCTAGAGAATCAGGAACTAAACAACCAAGTTGTGAAGTAGAAGTCGTGACAAACCTTTATAATGTATCAAAGTCATCTTAGCAGTTAACTAAGATGAGTAACTTGATAGACTGAATGGTTTCCTCTTTTTTGTTAAACTTATTTTGGGGTTAGAATGTTATCAATTTTACCTTCATTGGAATTAGTTTTAAGTTCAGTTTTCCATATTGCTTTAGATATTATGAGATGGTTTCAAGCTTGCATGGGGTTGGTAGGCAGTAGGGCAACACTAAGATGACCCAGAGCAGAGAGTTTATCCCATAGAAAGTCTCCATATCAGGCAGCCTGATGTATGCCTTTCAAAAGTGCAACATAGTTACATTCTACTGTAGAGCTCTTACTAAATTCCACACTTTTTGTTTTCAGAATCTTCTTAAGCCAGCTTTAAGGTTGTATGGAGCTGGAGACAATGCTGCCAGTGCTAGCATAAGGCAGGACAAAGCTCTAGACAGGATACCAGACTTTTGCAGAAGATTCACCACCAGTCTTTTGCCACAGCTGAGAATCACTAGGTGCCTTAACTTGTAAATCTTTGAGATGTGGGAGGAAAACCCACACAGATGGGTAAGAACATGCAGTCTCCACATAGGTCTGCATTTGAACTCGGTCTCCTTATACTATGAGATTCCAGTATTACGAATCCTAACTTGGAGCTGGTAAATTAAGGTACAAGAAGTAAAATGAACACTTTTGTCAGCAACTGTTGCAACTCTCAATGGGCTGAGCCAAGTAATGTATGCAGACTTCCCTTAAGTTTGATGAACTCAATCCCCAACCAGGACTGGTTCTTGCTCTGCATACAATGCTGATGGAATAGTCTCCTGCTTTATGAAGCCCAGGTACAAATGTAGCAGGTATTTTAAAGGCTAGGGAGATGGATGAATGGTGGTAGTTGTTTCACTTTTATTGTTTTCAATTACATCTTTTAAACCTCTTGCAGGTTAGGTTGATGAGGCCTCTGGGTTGACTTAGAATGATTGAGAGGAGGTATATGAGTTGGTATTCCCTGAGGTGTAATAGGACCTCATCTATGGTCCTTTTCCACCTTGTGCCCAATATACATTGCTTAGAGTCTGGCTGCTTGTGACTGTGAGTAAGAGAACCAATAAACATTTAAGTATAAAAGTTTACTGTATTGGTTAAATATGCATATTTCATTCTCTATCCTTCCTCCTTCCTTTCTTTCCCAGATGGAGTCTGCATGTGTCACAATTCATGAGGCCCTGAAGACAATATCTGATTCTCAGACACACTACCGGCTAAGGGAGGCTCAGGACCGGATACGAGCAGAGGAGATCCATGACCGAGTCACGTACTGGTCAATCGGGGAAACAATTATTCTTTTTGTGGTCAGCATTAGTCAGGTGGTGATGCTGCGGAGCTTCTTCACTGACAAGAAGGCGAGTCTGGGTGTGAGCACATAGGCTTGTCTTTTCAAACTTTTCATTTAGGTCCTTGGAGGGAAGGCCATGGCTTTCTCTGGGGAGCATGACAGCAGCAGGGGTAGATCTTCTTCTCCTCTGATACATGTGTCCATTTTATATATTCTGTTATTCAGACCTGTATGTTACCACCTTGTGGTTTATCAGTTTTTCCCATCAACTCCCAAAATATTTAATTTCACTTTTCAGTTCTGAGCTTTGGAAAGCATTTCAAGTCATATTTATTTAAAAAAACGGTCAAATGCAATTTAATGGTAATTGGACTGTGTCGATGTGACTCTACTGGTAAGCCTGTTTTTAAGCTTTTGAAGGGCTCACCCTGCTAAAAGGAGCTCTTTCAAGTACTTTATAACAATATTTTGGCCATTTTTATAGTGGATGGTCCTTGTATGAAGATGTTGG
Source organism: Polypterus senegalus (assembly GCF_016835505.1). Taxonomy (NCBI): domain Eukaryota; kingdom Metazoa; phylum Chordata; class Cladistia; order Polypteriformes; family Polypteridae; genus Polypterus; species Polypterus senegalus. The sequence goes on along the minus strand of NC_053165.1, from coordinate 121,942,306 downwards.
TGTCTTTTAATGTTGTAAAGAAGAACATGTAGCTATATTTTCAAAAAGCATCTACAAAGGGAGACAAATCTGCAAATTTCAGTGAGAACTGTAAGAATTATCATTGAGAAATGAGATGTTTACAATTTGCTTATTGGCCCATTTTTGGTCAGTATTTGAGTAAGCTCTTGTGATCAGGTTCCCACTGTTTTTGTGGGTCATCTTATACTCTGGAGAGGTGTTGTACCTTTATATCCACTTACCAAATCATTACTTTTTTTCATTAAGGTCCATTTTTAATGATTGAGAATCATTTATGCCACACTGAGTCAGTGTTATAGCCATAGTCCTTTGCTTTAAAAATTTAGACCTCTATATTTAATTAATTAAATTTTTCATAAGAATTTATATTTATGATTTGCTGGACAAAGCTATTTCTTTAATTTCTAATTCTGCCACGTAGCAGACAAAAAAACATTTTTGTTTAAGGTTATCTGTTGATGTTTTTGTTTATTTAGGTAGCCAAGTTGTGTTTGTCCTTTAATTATTATAATACAGGCCCAGAATAAAATAAACTGCACTCACCCATTGTTTCCAGTTAAGAATGTGAAATATTTTCTAAGCTTTTCACATATGTCTTAATTTAATTGCTCTAGAAAGATGTAATATTTACTAAGAGCAAATCTTGACTCTCCTCTGTAAGCCAAAATGCTGTTTTTTGGTATTTTTCCTTCAAGTACATTTTGTAGAACTTTGCTCCTTGAAAAACTAGTTTTGGAATAAATTATTAAATCATAACAAAAGTCTCTGCATTCCAGTGTATCTGATAATTCAGCCCAGCGTCCAGACCAGTTAGGATCATGGTGTTGCTTTTGAGATTGCTAGATTTATGCCCTGAAAAGAAATTAATTAGTCCTGTACTCTATTTTTCCACTTTCTCTTTTAGTGGTATTTATTGCAGATAATTTAGGCAAAGCTTTACTGATCTGCTGATGCTAAGTACATTGACAGCTTGAATCGGATGCTTCCTTCTGGCACCTGCCAGGCTGGAACGATGGACAAAATGACTTAAACTAGAGCAGTGCTCACACCGTCTTGTGCACCAGTAGATTTGGGTTTCTGCTGTAAACATTGGCACCCAGCAGGTGTGTAGCACCTGTGTGCACTTACACTTCATGTTTATCTTTGACTGTAAGATGTAGATTGACATTTAGTAGGTGATAGTGGTAGCGGATTATTCTTAATTTGTCATTCATCTTATACTAAGTGTTTTAAGGCAGGGTTCTCTGTGTGGTTTCCTTTAGAAACCAACTATAGTTACATCATACAGAATTAAAAATACAGAAAAAATTCACCATAACATAAACATTGTTCAAAATATAAGATTACCAAGACTACACTGATAAAAAGAATATGTGAGACACACAAACTGTGGATAATTCAGTGGAAGAGACCTTAACTACATGTCTCCATGATTTTTTAATGTAGCTGGTCATGTTGTAGAATATTTTTTTTAAACAAATCAACCTTTACATCTTTCATCAAATTGGTAGATAATTTTTTGAACACCAAGTGCATGTTGCTGGCAACATATTAAGAGCTTTGTTAGCAGTTTAATTAGTAAGCATTATAGAATGGACAGAAGGTCTTACCTCAGTGGAGCTGAGGATCCTTCTTTGCTGCTCTTATTTCAGTCTGAATCTCTACCATGTGCTGTCAAGGGCAAACCGCACACAGATACCAACTGTGTTCGGTTTACCAGCAGCCATCAGTGCACCTTGGCAGTCACCCCACTCAGGGTTTAGTGTAGCAGAGTATGTTTAAACTCCACTGTCATTCTATTCCAGCCTGTGCAGTGCTCTCCCTCTGATGTTTAGCCACACCACCCAGTGTCGTCCATCATGCGGAAAGCTTCCACTAGCTCAGCAAAGCTTTTGTGAACCATTGCACTAACAAGACGCATCGTGAACAGATAGCCAATTATGTCCGAGGATATTAAATGGAGCAGGGGTCTGGCTTTTGAGCACTGTGGGATCCTCCATCCTCCTGGTCAACAATCAAGATAAGGTTTGGGTTGAAGATGACACTGCACTTTGAACTGAATAAACTGGTACTTTTTCATTGTTTGATGTTATGTCATGTCCACAAGTTTAGACAAAACACAATTATATTCTGGCATTGTTTTACTGACCACACTGAAACAAGTCATGGGGCCATTATCTTCTTCTTAAATTGATATCTTTCTGCATGCTAATGGCATTTGAAGTCGCATAAAGATGCCTTCTGCCAGTGGTCATTGAATCTGCAGGTTGAAGAGAAGACTATATTTTAAACACCTTTAAATGTTGTTTAGCTTAGCTGTATATTCTTTCATTTTGAACAACCTTCATCCAATTTTACAAAGAAAGAAAGGTTTGAGAGCCCTGACTTTATTTTGTGTGACCCTTTTATACACCCTGCTCAGACCAGCTTGAGACTGAAGTCCGTCTCCCCAAAGAAATATGGCTTTTATGATGGCTTTGGCTTCTCCATTGTGTAAGCTGCTGGCAGAACAGAGGGATTTATTTTTTTAAAGTGCATAAAGATATATTTGTAATATTTATTCTAAAATAGGCAAAATAAAAACATGGCATTTTCTGTCTTGAGTGTATTATTCTGTATGTCTGTTTAATTGGGTCACCTATGACATGCTTCTAACACGATAGGTTCCAACTAAACTTTTAGGGTCTTTTCTTTTTCTTGAAAAAACTGTTAAAAACAGGCATACAGCTCTTCCCTGTCTCACCATCTGTAATGTACCCCCATATTGAAACCAAGCGACCTCTAATGGCAGGTTGCTTGCTGACTGCAACTGCCTTTCCTTTCACTCTTTTGCCTCATCCCAGTTTATCAGCAATAGATGTCTTCACAAGAGTGACCAATCATGCCCTTGATTTACCTCAGACAAGGAATGAACAATATAAGCCTTTAAGCTTGCTAACAGCAGTCAGACAGAGACCCTTGATTTAATCTTTCATTTAAAAAACAATATTATTGGCATCAAAACCAATATCAGTAAGAATAAAGCAATGTAAAGAATTATACAACTTGAGTTGGTTAAAGTCTTCATATTGTCTCTCTTACAACTGTAAGGTGCTGGTGACACATTCCTAGATGGTCCAGTTCTTACAGTTACAACTTACCAGTTACAGATTATATATCTTCAATCGAGAAATGAAAAGAAAATAATTTCTTGGTGGAGAGAGCTCTTTGTAAAGTTTCCGTGAACCAAGCATCAGCTGTAGAAGGAGAAAGCATCCCTTCAAGTATCCATTGTTATCCCAGTCAGCCCCAGAGCTGGGCTCTTTTTGAAAAAATGTCTAATAAAAGGAAACCACTCTCCCCCAACCTTCTTGCTTCAAAAATGTGGACATACTAGAGACACCTGGCTTACTTGTTTTCATCTTTATTAACATAGCACCATGACACTGCTGCAGTTTACTCAAAGCACATATAAAGTGTTACAGATTCATTATCACTAAGCCCAAGGTTAATACCTCTTGTTAGAATCTGCACAATCTAACTTGTAAAATATTCTGAATCTTGCTTCATCTTTCTGAGTCCCCAGAATGCACTTTACTTATATTCAGCTTGACAAGACTTTCAGGTTTAAGACCTATTTTGCCTGATATCTTTCACATGAAAATGTTAAAGTCTATCCTATGCAGAGACATTTGATTTCTTTTTATTTCAATGGGCTACAGTTGGCAGATTGGTGGAATACGCCAGGTAGAAAATTCTTTGTTAGTTGTGGTAATTATACTTCAAAGACACATGATGTTCTATGTGGTGTTCCACAAGGCTCTATCCTGGGTCCGCAGCTCTTTTTGATCTACATGCTTCCGTTAGGTCAGATTATCTCAGGGCATAACATGAGCTACCACAGCTATGCTGATGACACGCAGCTGTATTTATCAATAGCACCTGGTGACCCCAACTCTGTTGATTCACTAACACAATGCCTTACTTGTGTTTCTGAATGGATGAGTAGTAATTTTCTCAAGCTAAATAAAGATAAAACTGAAATTTTAGTGATTGGCAATAATGGATATAATGAGGTTATTAGAAAAAAACTTGATTCATTAGAATTACATGTCAAGACGGAGGTAAAGAATTTAGGGGTAACTATTAACTCTGACCTGAATTTTAAATCGCATATTAATCAGATCACTAGGACAGCATTTTTTCACTTAAGAAATATAGCAAAAGCACCTTTTCTTTCTCATTGAAAGATGCTGAGAAATTAGTTCACGCGTTTATTTTCAGTCGACTAGATTAGTGTAACACACTCTTTTCAGGACTACCCAAAAAAGACATAAATCGTTTGCAACTAGTGCAGAATGCAGCTGCTAGAATCCTAACTAGAAAAAGAAAATCTGAGCACATCTCTCCAGTTTTGATATCACTACACTGGTTACCTGTGTCATTCAGGATTGACTTTAAAATTCTGCTTATGGTTTATAAAGCCTTAAATGATCTTGCCCCATCTTATATATCAGAATGTCTGACACCTTAGATTCCAAATTGTAACATCAGATCCTCAAATGAGTGTCTCCTTAGAATTCCAAGAACAAAACTTAAAAGAAGTGGTGAGGCAGCATTCTGCTGTTATGCACCTAAAATCTGGAATAGCCTGCCAATAGGAATTTGCCAGGCTAATACAGTGGAGCACTTTAAAAACTGCTGAAAACACATTACTTTAACATGGCCTTCTCATAACTTCACTGTAATTAAAATCCTGATACTCTGTATATCCAACTCATTATAATAACTATTCATGGTGGCTCTAAAATCTATACTAACCCCTACTCTTCTGTTTCCTTTTCCGGTGTCCTTTTGCCACCACCATCTACTCAAAGCACCGTGATGTTCCAACAGTGATGGATGGATTAAAAACCAGAAGTCTGTATGACGATCAACATCAAGTGACCCGTAAGAACCCTAACTACAAAGAGGACTATTTCATTTATGTTAGGTAGAATGCCCAGAGGGGACTGGGCGGTCCCATGGCCTGGATCTCCTGCAGATTTTATTTTTTTTCTCCAGCCGTCTGGAGGTTTTTTTTTTTCTGTCCACCCTGGCCATCAGACCTTACTCCTTTTCTATGTTAACTAATGTTGTCTTATTTTAATTTCTTATTTTGTCTTTTATTTTCTTTTCTTCATTATGTAAAGCACTTTGAGCTACTTTCTGTATGAAAATGTGCTATATAAATAAATGTTGTTGTTGTAGTCTAGGCTGGGCTTTGGAATGCTTGGTGTTATATCATGAAAACTGTCATATTGTCACAAAAGGCACTAAACTAGCCTCCTAGGTTCTCTTATTATCAGCAAGCAAGAAGAAATATTCCTAAACTGTGCGTTAGCTAGGTGACCTTGGTTTACTGTACGTATACACCCAGAAGCAATGACAGGCTGTACACTCCTGGCATTACATCTAACTGAATGATGCAAAGTAATATCGTACAGCTAGCTTTGTATCAGGTAGTTCACCAATAGCAGCTGCAGTGTCAGTTAAGAAAATGCAAAAGAAGAGCAGGCGAGCCTTTGCCAGCAACAGAGTGCAACTACAGCCCGCAATACCTGTGATGTATGCCAGGTTATACTGTCATTAAAATTAGGGTTATATGGGTCAAATAATTACAACTGTTGAGTAAACCAACTGATATAAACGTGCAATCTAATTGTTCAGCCCGCTTTGGAGGTCTGCAGGTAGACCCTTGTCATCGAGACTGACACTAGAGGACATTTCATGACTGCCGTTGTGGGTGTTCTGTGATGTTGTGGGCATTACATGAGTGATGTCATAGGTCCAGCACTTTGCAGGTGGAATGTTTCAAAAGGAGAAGACCATGAAGAATCCAAAGTAGAACTTGTGAAGCCCAAAAACTGTTTTTTTTAACAGTACCTTGATGACTGGTAACATAAGATTTACAGAAACAAAGCAATAGCTGCATCATGCTAAAACTTGAACAACTCCTTACTTTTCAATGGCCATGTCATTTGTATTAAACATATAGCTATCCACTACTATCCATATAGCTATCCATAAACTAACTGAAAAGTTCTCAGTTCCCTGTTTTATATCTTGTAAAAGCCAAGACACACTCTTTTATCTTAAGCTTAATGCTCAAATAATCTATTAACCCTGACTTTATGTAAGTAGATGCTGGAGAATGCTTTGTAGTATTTTCATATACCCCTTCAGCTTATTAAACATCTTATTTGCATACATCCCATTAGCCTATTAGTCAGCTTTTTTGCATATATCCCCTCAGCCCTCAAACTGCTATCTTAATGGTTCCACAGCCATTTTAAAGTCTAGCTTTTTCCTAGATCTACATTGTGCTCTCTCTCTCCACATATATATAAAAGCAGAATCTTATCTAAATAATTATATATTTCTATATTAACAAATAGTACAAATTAAATATCATTAAAAAAAACTATTTTTCACCCCTATAAACATGTTTCACTTCATTGCTTTGGATGCGATGCCCTTTGTCCACTAGACACTTCATTGCACTTTTTTCCTGTAGAAAAGAGAGATGACGGAATGTGAAGTCTTGGTTTTACCTTGTCTCATTTTTCCCAGCTGTGGAAACAAAAGCATAATGTATTTTGCCTACGGGCTGGGCAGACTCTAGAACAAATTTAGGAGGGAGCGTTGGGTTTTTCATAGAACAATATGACAGAGAATGCATACAAGACAGACTACAGCAAGCAGAACGTCACCCTGTCCTACTGCTTAACAAGCCCAAGGCCAAGCAGAGGTTGCATCCATCAGGTTTGCAGAAAGTGGCACCTGTAAGCTTATGACAACACCCATACAGAAAGGTCAACACGCAGCATTAAATATACTGTTCAGTACAATAGAAGATAATAAAATTAAACAAACTTAAAGACTATAAATATAAAAATAGGCATAAAAAGTAAAACTTATAATAAACAGCAAACCAGGCTACTATAACAATCCTGTTAATGTACTATGAGATTAATACTTCGCTATTAAAGCACTGTTGACAAAGTAAAACGGCATTGAGGTAGACACATAATATTGTAAATTTAAAACCCAAATGCAGTCCTTAAAGCACTGAATACACCATTAGAAGAGTTGAAATGGACAAGGAACTGAATGAGCTGTAGTCATTTGTTCCAAATCCCAGTGCATTGTGCAAGAAAACTTGTAGCGGTGCTACATGAATGGGTACATTTTAAATGTGTTCTGTGCTAAGTCGCGCTTTTTATAGCATTGTCCTGTTTATATAGTCTACTAGAGTAAGCCCATGCTATAAAAAGCCTGGGGTCCTAGAAACTATTGAAATCAACAGAAAAAAAAAACTGAAATGTAGAGATATCAGGTAATTGAAAGGAACTACTGTGGACATCTCTTTCCAAGGAGGATTCATTTTGTCGATGTGCTTGCATCACTTGTGCATTAGCCGCGGGAGGAAAAGTAAAACAGATACCGTTTCGCCGATGTTAGCAGCTGAGTGACTTTGTCTTTCTTAACAGGTTTCGTGTTGCTGATGTGCTTTCCTCGTCTGTGTTATTAGTGGCCAAGCGAGTTTTCTGTTTCCTCGGAGGTGGATCCCTTACCCCGACTCCACCTCTCACTTCCGGGCCGGACAGACACACACACTTCCACATGTAGACCTTTATATCTCACTAGCTAACCCGCGGCGTACCATACACCGCATAATCAGGCCGGTTTTTTAATAATTTTTAAGCACAGGGAGAAAATTTAACATTTGCAAAATCGGTAATGTAATAAATCAGCAAGAAAAGCAACATTGTAACAATGCACAGAACGAACCAACACACAATCGTCTGTGCGGCGTAGCGAGGTGGGAGGGGGGTGTGTACAAAGTGCAGGAGCATCTAAGAAGACGCATGTTTGTTGCGGATGCGAATTGCTGTATGTAGCGTGTACAACACTTTGCTATGCTGCACGCGGTCGTGCGTCGTAACCGAAAACTCGTTTTTTAAAGACTGCTCACTTCATTGTGTTTTAACCTCAGTTGTAAAGGAATGTTTTAATGATCCCATGGGATACCCCTCGCAAACAATTTTACACGCTACATATGGCAATTCACCTCCGTGAGAAACATGCCTCTATTAACAGTCAACGTGTGGGAGGGGGGTGTGTACAAAGGGTAGGGACAAAAACAGTGGGAGCGTATGAGTCGCACTTAGTGGCAATTCCATGGTTTGCAGTCCGAATGGGGTTCAACGGCTTACCCACGCCTAGACACACGCTCAATCTCATGCATAATTATTTATTGAATGGTAAACACTTCTGGAAAGACACGGTTGTCTAAAACAGGTTAGTGTGAGAATACAACAGTAAGTGAATGAAAAGATGGAACTCTGGAGAGAGCAAAATACAACACAATAGTGAACCAGCGGCATAACAAACGCCGCATAATTATTTATTGATGGTTGAACACTTCTGGAAAGACACAGGGGCACCCCTCGCAAACTGTTCTACACGCCGCATACAGCGATTCACATCTGCGACAAACAAACTGTTTTACATACTGCATACAATGAATCAATTCCGTGACATGATTTTTCCTAGATGGTCCTGTCGCGTCCACCCTCGCACTCGAAGCATACACACTGCCTGCTCATGTGCCCGGTCGCAAGCCGCGTCCAGCCTTGTTCTCGAAGCATACACACCGCCTTGTCATGTGTCCGCTCGCAAGAGAAACTCACGGAGAGCCGCCCACCAGCTGCCTGTGTGTGTGCCTCTGTCTGTCTCTGGTGCAGCTTTCTCTTGCGCTGCCTCTGTGTGAACCGGTCAGGCACAGAGAAGGTCAGCTGCTGACAGAGCGTCTCGACTGTTGCAGGGCCTGCATTGGTGAAGCAGGTGAGATGCTAATGAAACAGAGGCACAGGGCCTATTGGTTTTTAAAGACGGATTCCTTCATTGTGCTTTAACCTCACTTTTAAAGGATTGTTTTAAGGATCCCATGGGATACCCCTCGCAAACCGTTTCACACGCTGCATATGGCGATTCACCTCCGTGAGAAACATGCCTCTATGAACAGTCAACGTAGCTCGGAGGTACATGACATTAACCTGACCTGCACTGCATGTGGCCTCTCGACAGGCGAACATAAATGACGCCATTTTTTCTGTGTCGTCGCGTCCGAGTTGGTGGGCGTGGCCCTGCGAGTTGTCGTCATATCCAATGGCCTTGGAGTTGGTGGGCGTGGCTCCTTCCTGTGTGCGCCATAGGTGTCTCACTTGTCGGCGTAGTGAATCCACGCCCCTTCCGGCGTGCTTTTCATGGTTGTCTTGCCTTAGTGAATTATATATACACTGTGTGCACAATTATTAGGCAAGTGAGTATTTTGACCATATCATCATTTTTAATGCGTATATTCCAACTCCAAGCTGTATTAACTTGAATGCTTATTGGATTTAAGTACGTCAGGTGATGTGTATTTGTGTAATGAGGGAGGGTGTGGCCTAAGGAGATCAACACCCTATATCAAGGTGTGCAGAATTATTAGGCAGCTAGTTTTCCTCGGGCAAAATGGGCCAAAAAAGAGATTTAACTGACTCTGAAAAGTCAAAAATTGTAAAAAGTCTTTCAGAGGGATGCAGCACTTTTGGAATTGCTAAGATATTGGTGTGTGATCACAGAACCATCAAACATTTTGTTGCAAATAGTCAACAGGGTCGCAAGAAACGTGTTGAGAACAAAAGACGCAAATTAGCTGCCAAAGATTTGAGAAGAATCAAACGTGAAGCTACCAGGAATGCATTATCCTCCAGTACTTTCATATTCCAGAGCTGCAACCTACCTGGAGTGCCCAGAAGTACAAGGTGTTCAGTGCTCAAAGACATGGCCAAGGTAAGGAGGGCTGAAACCCAAACACCACTGAACAAGAAACATAAGTTGAAACGTCAAAACTGGGCCAAGAAATATCTGAAGACAGATTTTTTCAAAGGTTTTATGGACCGATGAGATGAGAGTGACTCTTGATGGACCAGATGGATGGACCTGTGGATCAGTAATGGGCACAGAGCTCCACTCCAACGTGGAGGTGGGGTACTGGTATGAGCTGGTATTTTTAAAGATGAGCTAGTTGGACCTTTTTGCATTGAAGATGAACTCAAAATCAACTCCCAAACCTACTGCCAGTTTTTTGAAGACACTTTCTTCAAACAGTGATACAGGAAGAAGACCATGATTTTATGCAGGCCAATGCTCCATCACTTGCATCGAAGTTCTCCACTGCGTGGCCAGCCAGTAAAGGCCTTAAAGATGAAGGAATAATGACAAGGCCCCCCTTCCTCATCTGACCTAAACCCTATCGAGAACTTGTGGGCACTTCTTAAACGCTAGATTTACGGGGGAGAAAAACAATACACCTCTCTGAAGAGTGTCTGGGAGGTTGTAGTCACTGCTCCACAAAAAGCTGATCGTCAACTGATCAAGAAACTGACAGAATCCATGAATGGAAAGGCTTATGACTGTTATTGGAAAGAAGGGTGGCTATATTGGTCATTGATTGATTGATTGATTTTTTTTGAAATGTCAGAGATGTTTATTTGTAAATTTTGAGGTGTTTGTTTATTATTCTCACTATAACAGATGAAAATAAACAAGTGAGATGGGAAAATTTTCATTTTTCCTTTAGTTGCATAATAAATCTGCACACTAATAGTTGCCTAATAATTGTGCACATATGTATTCCCCTGATGATGTTCACACTCACATTTCCGTTGTGAAACATTCAGGTTTCAGGTTTATTAACATTTTGGATTGACTGATAGCACTGTGTTTGTTCCATATTAAAATTAATCCTCAAAAATACAACTTGCCTAATAATTGCGCACACAGTGTATAGATAGATTGTGTGTCTGCTTAAATGTTTTCTCACTGGAAACAAAGGGGGAAGATGAACGCTGTAGAGCAATGACCCTTCAAAGTAATTGTCCCTGTCAATCACATCAGTTCCATCCAGGCCATTGCTATTTAAACAAGAGGACGAAAAGAAATGAAAGATCAGTTACAACTCGGACAATTCAAATCAAAGAAATATGGAATATTCACCCTTTCACGCTTGCTGCTTTCGATGGCAAACATTCAACTGCTTTACCATCACTATGCAAACCCCGAGATTCAGGATCATACTGAGGAGAGCACAGTGAGACTGTTTTTTGTCATTTGGGGAAGGAGCAAACAACCATTACATCTGTGTGATATTTACCGTAGGACATTTGCATTAATCAACTTCAGTTTAATCCTTTAGACTTTCATGTGTGTTTGGTGCTTTCCATGTGTCGTATTTGTTCTGTGTTCAATGTAGCACCAAGGGAGGATTTTGATTGTATATTTATGGCTGCACCTTTTATTATAACATTACGCCTTTCACTTTTGTAGTTGTGTATGTTAAGTTAGGTGGATTGGGGGGAAAGATATACTGTATATATTGTTTGGAGTTTGTTTCACCTCTTTTCATTAATATATATTAACTTTATAACTGAGCTTGCCTTTTTAATTATCTTATTGGCTTGGTGGGCCTCTCTTGAAGTGATGATACCAGCGCAACACACCACAGCATAGAAAAACACACTGGCCATCACAGAGTTGTACAGGATGTGAAGGATGTCACTTCCCAATTTAAAGGAATGCAGTCTTCTAAAGAAAAAAGAGCCTCCCCTGCCTTTTCTTATATACTTCCTTTGTGTTCTGAGATCAGTCCAACCTGTCCTTACTGTGTACCCCAAGTACTTTTAGCAGTGGACCACCTCTACATCCACTCATAGAGGCTCTTTGATGTGGTCAATAACCAGTTCCTTTTTTTTTTTTTTTTTTTTTGTGTTAGGGTGCAGACAATTCTCAAACCTTTCCACTTCACTAATATACTCTGTCTCATCCCCTTTATCAATAGACCCCATAAGTGTAGAATCAACTGAGAATTTCTGCAAGTGACATTGCCAGGTGTTATATTTGTAGTTGGAGGTATGAAGAATAAAGCAGACAGGACTGTTTCTTGTGGTGCTCCAGTATTGCTCACATCCATATCAAAAATACATTCCTGGAGTCTCACAAATTGGGGTCTACCCGACAGATAGCTCATTACCCAGGTCACCATGGGTTCATCCACCTGCATATCTCTGAGCTTACCCCTTAACAAGGATGGTTGGGTAGTATTGAAAGTGCTGGAGAAATAAAGCTTAATCCTCACAGTGCTACCAGGTTTCTTCAGGTGATAAGTCTTTAGGAGCAGATCAATAACTTCATCCTCCACTCCATTCTTTGTTTAATTGGCAAACTGCAGTGGGTGTAGGTGGTCTACCATAGGAGGACTCATATAGTCCAGGACCAGCCTCTCAAACGTCTCCATGATAACAGATACACGTGCCACTGTAGTAGTTAGGTGAAGAGACGCCGGCCTTCTTTGGAACAGCAACAATGAGGGAGGTTTTCCATAGCAGTGGCACTTTCTGAAGCCTTTGGGACAGACTGAATAGGTGACAGAGGACGCTACAAAGTTGGTCAGTACAAGCCTTCAGAACTCCATCTGGTCTTGCTGCTTTTATTGTGTCTAGCTTCCTCAGTTATCTCAACACAAGCCTGTGATCATCATGTGCAATGCCAAGTGTTAGCTAAGGTGATGTGAAGCACACTGCCATTGGAATCTGGAGAAATGGAATTGTGTTCTCTGGAATGATTAATCATGCCTCACTATCGGGCAGGCTAAAGGACAAATGTGGTTTTGGCAGATGCCAGGAGAATACTACCTTCTGGTAGTGGAGGGATAATGGTCAGGGACTATTTGTATGGGTTGAGACAAGCCTCTTGGTTTCAGTGAAGTGTACAGTTAATGCTATAGCAAACAATGGCATTTTGGACAAATGTGTGTTTCCAACTTTGTGGCAACAGTTTGGGGGAAGGCCCTTTTCTGTTCCAGCATGACTGTGCCCCTAGGTACAAATTCAGGTCCGTAAAGACCTGGAGGAAATCAAGTGACCTGACCTCAATACCTCTGACCACCTTTTGAGATTAATTGTAACACTACTTGTGAGTCTAGTATTCTCATTCAGCCTCTGAATGGGCTCAAATTCCCACAAACAAAATCTTGTGGAAAACCTTCTCAGAGGAATGGACGCTGTTAAGTCTGCAAAGTGGGTGCAACTTCATATTAATGGCCAATGTTTTGTTCAAGTTGTTGAGGGGGCAAACGTGACTAGTTTGGAGGGATTAGCCTTCTTAAGCATCTCCGTGGTGCCAATCCTAAATAGGGGGCTTTAGGAAACAGGTGAAGAAGGTGGTTTATATATTGATGATTTACTAGCTGCTTTTACCCTTGCTTAATAGATATTTAGCAGCCATCATTGTCAAGAGCAGAGCACATTTCAACACTTTAATAGTATTTTTCCTTTACAATTGGAGCTCAGATAGGTTAAATAACATGCCACAAGTAACAGAGCAGCAGAGGTGAAGGGTACGGTGTACAATTAGGGGATTGAATTTTAGGGAATTAGCCCTCTACTGCTTTTTACAAGCTGAAAACACAAGCATTGTCATACAAACTGGGTGTGTCCCAAGTCCATGAAGGTGACACTGCCCTCTATATTTTAAAGAGTACAGTGATTAAAATTGACCAATAAAAAAAATTAGCGTGACTAAATCAGTAGTTAACCCCATCCTCCCTAAAATGTGTTGCTTTCAAATGCACAAATCTTAATAATAACAATATTATTATTAATAATAATAATAAGAAGAAGATTAATAATAATAATAATAATAATAATACATTTATTGTATATACACATAACGAAAGCATGCTTACCAGTACATAAGTACTATATCTATACTAATAAAAGGCAAAGCCCTCACTGACTGACTGACTCACTCACTCACTGACTCATCACTAATTCTCCAACTTCCCGTGTAGGTAGAAGGCTGAAATTTGACAGGCTCATTCCTTACAGCTTCCTTACAAAAGTTGGGCAGGTTTCATTTCGAAATTCTACGCGTAATGGTCATAACTGGAAGCTATTTTTCTCCATTTACTGTAATGAAGTTGAGCTCGAAAGCCGTGGGGGGTGGAGTTTCGTGTGACATCATCACGCCTCCCACCTAATCAAGTGAACTGACTGTCAACGCAGTGCGTAGAAAACCAGGAAGAGCTCCAAAATGCGCTGAAGAAAACATGCATTATACAATTGAGAAGGCAGCGAAACAATAAGATGCGAGCGAATGACATATACAACCATATTCATGAGTGCTGCTATTTCGGAAACAAAGCAAGGTGTAAACCTAAAGTTTAAATTAAGTTCATTGACAGGCTGCCGCTGGCGTTTGTCATGTCCACGGTATCTGGGATACAAGTTTAATGAGCGGACGCAGGATATAAACGAGAGTTTTGATCACTTTGTAACTAAGTTAAAATTGCACGTGAAGGGCTGTGCTTATGCAAATTCCGAGAGACTGTGTTTGTGACAGTTAAGGGGGGTGGGGAACACAACAACAACAACAACATTTATTTATATAGCACATTTTCATACAAACAGTAGTTCAAAGTGCTTTACATTTTAAAGAATAGAAAAATGAAAGACACAATTATAAAACAAAATAAATCAACAATAATTAACATCGAATAAGAGTAAGGTTCAATGGCCAGGGGGGACAGAAAAAAACAAAAAAACTCCAGACGGCTGGAGAAAAAATAAAATCTGTAGGGATTCCAGACCATGAGACCGCCCAGTCCCCTCTGGGCATTCTACCTAACATAAATGAAACAGTCCTCTTTGGATTTAGGATTCTCACGGAAGGGCTTGATGATGATGATGGTCACGTAGACTTCTGCCTTTTAATCCGTCCATCATTGTTGGAGCATCATGAAGCTTTGAGTAGGTGGTGGTGGCGCAGGCTACCACCACAAAAACGGAAAAAGAAACAGAAAAGAGAGTAGGGGTCAGTACCGATTTTAGAGCCACCATGAATAGTTATTTTGAGGAATTGAACATATAGAGTATCAGGATTAAGTTAAATTAAGATTAAAATGAAGTTATAAAAGGCCATGTTAAAGTAATGTGTTTTCAGCAGTGTTTTAAAGTGCTCTACTGTATCAGCCTGGCGAATTCCTATTGGCAGGCTATTCCAGATTTTAGGTGCATAGCAGCAGAAGGCCGCTTCACCACTTCTTTTAAGTTTTGTTCTTGGAATTCTAAGGAGACACTCATTTGAGGATCTGAGGTTACGATTTGGAATATAAGGTGTCAGACATTCCGATATATAAGATGGGGCTTAGATTATTTAAGGCTTTATAAACCATAAGCAGAATTTTAAAGTCAATTCTGAATGACACAGGTAACCAGTGTAGTGACATTAAAACTGGAGAAATGTGTTCGGATTTTCTTTTCCTAGTTAGGATTCTAGCAGCTGCATTCTGCACTAGTTGCAACGATTTATGTCTTTTTGGGTAGTCCTGAGAGGAGTGCGTTACAGTAATCTAGTCGACTGAAAACAAAGCGTGAACTAATTTCTCAGCATCTTTCAGTGATATAAGAGGTCTAACTTTACTTATGTTTCTTAAGTGAAAAAATGCTGTCCTAATGATCTGATTAATATGTGATTTAAAATTCAGATTACAGTCAACAATCACCCTAAGCTTTTTACCTCCGTCTTGACTTTTAATCCTAATGTATCCAGTTTATTTCTAATAGCCTCATTGTATCCATTATTGCTGATCACTAAGATTTCAGTTTTCTCTTTATTTAACTTGAGAAAATTACTATTCATCCATTCTGAGATACAAGTCAGACATTCTGTTAGTGAATCAATAGAATCAGGGTCATCAGGTGCTATTGATAAGTACAGCTGTGTGTCATCAGCATAGCTGTGGTAGCTCACGTTGTGCCCTGAGATAATCTGACCTAATGGAAGCATGTAGATTGAGAATAACAGCGGACCCAGGATAGAGCCTTGTGGAACACCATATTGGATATCATGTGTCTTGAGTTGTAATTCCCACAACTAACAAAAATTTTCTCCCTGTCAGGTAGGATTCAAACCAATTTAAGACTGCCAGAGAGGCCCACCCATTGACTAAGGCGATTTCTAAGAATGTTGTGATCAATGGTGTCAAATGCAGCACTCAGATCTAAGAGGATGAGAACAGATAAATGGCCTCTGTCTGCATTTACCCGCAAGTCATTTACTACTTTAACGAGTGCAGTTTCTGTGCTGTGATTTGTTCTAAAACCCACTGAAATTTATCAAGAATAGCATGTTTATTTAGGTGGTCATTTAACTGCATAATGACTGCCTTCTCCAGAACTTTACTTAAGAAAGGCAGGTTAGAGATGGGTCTAAAATTTTCAAGAGCTGAGGGGTCGAGATTATGTTTCTTAAGTAGGGGTTTAACTACAGCAGTCTTAAGACAGTCTGGGAAGACCCCAGTATCTAGTGACGAATTTACTATGTCCAGAACATTATCAATTAGCACGCCTGATACTTCTTTGAAAAACCTTGTTGGTATCGGGTCAAGGGCGCAGGTGGAGGGTTTTAATTGAGAGATTATTTTCTTTAAATCAGGTAAATCTATCCTAGTGAAAGAGTTTAATTTGTTTATAACAGGATGCTGGGGTTTAGGAGGATCCTTAGTGTTGGAGGGATATACTATGTTATTTCTAATATCATTAATTTTTTAGCGAAGTCATCTCCCCTCCCATTCACCTCATTTCGCTCTGAGCTGAGCTCCGCATCTAATGCACGCAGTGTTACGGAAGCGACTTTGTGACGCTGCTACCAAATACTCACAGAAAAATCCATAAGTTAATACACACGCTGTCTCTACAGTTTCTCCACACTGAATCCTCCAGGCACTACTTACAAAAGGTTACATTGACAATCATGTTACGTTATTTTTAAAATGTTTCCTTTTCTTAGCACAAGCACAGCTGAGAAGCTTCGATGCATGTGCTCCATAACATGTTAAATAATCACGCATTTAATCACACTTTGCATTCCAAGCAAAGGGGAACTTATGTCAATGCATGATTTCATGGTACACTGATTACATTGATCAGCGCTTCCCGATTCATTTTACCATCGCACACCCTTGGTTTGAGAAAAAGTATGAAAAATATGACGTTAACACAGAAAAACAGATCACCAATTGAAGCTTTATGAATAATCGATTCACCATCAATAATTGTTTTGGTAAAGCCATACTCAGTGTAATCCTATCCACAAGTTAATACACACGCTGTCTCTAGAGTTTCTCCACACTGAATCCTCCAGACACTACTTACAAAAGGTTACATTGACAATCGTGTTACGATATTTTTAAAATGTTTCCTTTTCTTAGCACAAGCACAGCTGAGAAGCTTCGATGCATGTGCTCCATAACGCATTAAAAAATCACGCATTTAATCACACTTTGCATTCCAAGCAAAGGGGAACTTATGTCAATGCATGATTTCATGCTACACTGATTACATTGATCAGCGCTTCCCGATTCATTTTACCATCGCACACCCTTGGTTTGAGAAGAAGTATGAAAAATATGACGTTAACACAGAAAAACAGATCACCAATTGAAGCTTTATGAAAATTCGATTCACCATCAATAATTGTTTTGGTAAAGCCATACTCAGTGTAATCCTATCCACAAGTTAATACACACACTGTCTCTAGAGTTTCTCCACACTGAATCCTCCAGACACTACTTACAAAAGGTTACATTGACAATCGTGTTACGTTATTTTTAAAATGTTTCCTTTTCTTAGCACAAGCACAGCTTAGAAGCTTCGATGCATGTGCTCCATAACGCGTTAAAAAATCACGCATTTAATCACACTTTGCATTCCAAGCAAAGGGGAACTTCTCTCAATGCATGATTTCCTGGTACACCGATTACATTGATCAGTGCTTCCCGATTCATCTTAACCTCGCACCCCCTTGGTTTGAGAAGAAGTATGAAAAAATATGAGGTTAATACAGAAAAACAGATCACCAATTGAAGCTATATGAATAATCGATTCGCCATCAATAGTTGTGGGCTTTGTATAATACAAAGTTTTAGAAATTCTGTTAATGCATGGTAATAGCCTTCCATTTTACAGCAGTTATGAGCCCCTGAAAATAGGAATGGTTATAGTAGGCTACAGGACCCTATACACTACAGGGCTGATGATTAGGCTTTGGACACGTTAGGCCAATCAGGATGGAAAATGTTTTTAGTTAATAGTTACATCATATCTATTATATGCGTTTGCACAAGGATTACAATTTTACTAAAACTGTGAGGTTTTATTCTTTCTTTTAGGTAGTCTAGGTGACATAGGACAGCTGTCATTGAAAACTGCATTTCCCCTCTGTTTGTGAAAAAGCACCCTTGCTTTTAGTAGCATTCAGGGTCAAGGGATGTAAGTTTGAACTGTTATTTCAAGTGTCTGCAAACCTCTTGAATATGAGTCCAAGGACCAGGGTTTGTGGAGGGATCATAGTCAGGGGCAGAGTTAAGCTAGACATTATTATTCCAAAATGAAACATTGACTCTCCCCTATCACAAAGATAAGATAGTAAAAACTAACATTTACAAATACTATGTACAGAGGAGATTAAAAACATCTTAAGACCGGATGAACAAGGGATCAACCCAAGGTCACCGCACACTACAACAGAACCTACGTGTTCTGCGGTATATTATCAGCTAAACTGTCATCTATGTTGGCAGTTCCACGGGATTGCAAAGAGTTGAGGAAAACATTATTTAACATCTGCTAGTATGAGGCTAATTAACATTAGCCGGTTATTGTTAGAATCTTACCTGGCACTAAAAGTGAGGCTTGTGTTCCTCCTGATTCAGGAAGAACATTAAATATTGGAGTTTAGAATATAAACTAGACTGATAATCTTGATGGTAAGGACATTTGTGCCAAAATAAAATAAATAAAGTTAATTATGAAGTAAATAACTACATGAAAAAGTGGAGTGATTGCAATTTGAAAAACTGCCGTGATGTATAAAAACATTTGAAATAAATAATAAGCTTTTTTGACATGCGCAGTCCGGAATAGTCTGAATGTGTCTTAAAGAGTTCATTTTTAAATAAAACTTAAAAAGGCAAATTAAAAATATTCAATCTGAATAAAACACAGAAGTATAATTTAATGATATCAATTAGGGTTAAGTATTATGAAGCACCGGGATCTATTTATAAGGTGTTTATTTAATTTAATTATAAACAAAATGATTGTTGGCGTTTTGCTTTGAAATTAACAATAGTTTGATAGAGCTTTAAGAATTAGAATGCAAGACAAACCTCTACACTCTATAATAAAATGTTGCTGTTCCAATAGGAATATCTCGGATCTCTGTTTTATTTTAACCTTTTGACAAGAATCCCCTGGTCAGGAAAATATACCATCTATATTGAAAATGAACAGTGCCAACATGCTAACTAAATAGATATAATCTAAGATATTTTAGAATATGGCCCTGGGTGCTACGTTTTTTATACTCTTTGAAAAGAGACTCCCGCCCCACCGGCCTAATTGGTTCAGGAAACTGTCAAGAGCATTTTGATGGATGTCTCTTATTCGGGTCAGTGAAAGGTACTTCGGGATAAAAAACCTAAGGTCTCGGGGTATGGTCACTGTGAATAGTTAATACAGTAAAGAGAATACAGAACACACGCCGCACTTGTCCTATCTCATTTGAAAAACCCTAGGTGAATTTTGAACATCATGTCCTATGACTGGTTAACACTGCGGACCCAGGCGCTAGATCTCCGTCATATGGACCATTACAGAGTAAAGATTATAGAATCTTTTGCAGTCTCCATTACAAGATCCATAGCACCCGCAGGAAGTTGGACAATTAAGTGCAGACCCTTTAGTTGGTCAGAATCATGGGGTTAGCGCCCAGGGCCATATTCTAAAATATCTTAGATTATATCTATTTAGTTAGCATGTCGGCACTATTCATTTTCAATATAGGTGGTATATTTCCCTGACCAGGGGTTTCTTGTCAAAAGGTTAAAATAAAACAGAGATCTGAGATATTCCTATTGGAACAGCAACATTTTGTTATAGAGTGTAGAGGTTTGTCTTGCATTCTAATTCTTAAAGCTCTATCAAATTATTGTTAATTTCAAAGCAAAATGCCAACAATCATTTTGTTTATAACTAAATTAAATAAACCTTTGTAAAAGACTCAATATGAGGCAGCAAAAAGGTTTGGGGTTTTACGGCCCCGTATATTGTCTACAATCCACAATTCAGAACTCAAAAATCAGGTCAAAAGTATAAACAAACAGTTCATAAGCGCGGCGCCATTCTAGGCATCGGCGGCCATTTTATAGGGGAGGAGCCGGAAGTGGAGGAATGCTGGGAAGGAGGCGTGAGGGATGACGGGACTGCTGACGTCAGGGAAGATGGCAGAGGAAGGGCGGAAGTGGGAAAGGTCCTATGGCGGAGAGTCTTTAGTTCTGGAAAACAAAGGAGAAAGGTTAGTACCCCGCCACTCCGTGCCGGCGAACGTCTTTCGATGTGTTTTAAGGTCCATCCGCGGCCTCCTACTCGCACATGCGTGACACCTTATAAATAGATCCCGGTGCTTCATAATACTTAACCCTAATTGATATCATTAAATGATACTTCTGTGTTTTATTCAGATTGAATATTTTTAATTTGCCTTTTTAAGTTTTATTTAAAAATGAACTCTTTAAGACACATTCAGACTATTCCGGACTGTGCATGTCAAAAAAGCTTATTATTTATTTCAAATGTTTTTATACATCATGGCAGTTTTTCAAATTGTAATCACTCCACTTTTTCATGTGGTTATTTACTTCATAATTAACTTCATTTATTTTATTTTGGCACAAATGTTCTTACCCTCAAGACTATCAGTCTAGTTCATATTCTAAACTCCAATATTTAATGTTCTTCCTGAATCAGGAGGAACACAAGCCTCACTTTTAGTGCCAAGTAAGATTTTAACAATAACTGGCTAATGTTAATTAGCCTCATACTAGCAGATGTTAAATAATGTTTTCCACAACTCTTTGCAATCCCATGGAACTGCCTACATAGATGACAGTTTAGCTGATAATATACCGCAGAACACATAGGTTCTGTTGTAGTGTGCGGTGAGCTTGGGGTGATCCTTGTTGATCCGGTCTTAAGATGTTTTTAATCTCCTCTGTACTTAGTATTTGTAAATTTTAGTTTTTACTATCTTATCTTTGTGATAGGGGCGAGTCAATGTTTCATTTTGGAATAATAATGTCTAGCTTAACTCTGCCCCTGACTATGATCCCTGCACAAACCCTGGTCCTTGGACTCGTATTCAAGAAGTTTGCAGACACTTGGAATCACAGTTCAAACTTACATCCCTTGACCCTGAATGCTACTAAAACCAAGGGTGCTTTTTCACAAACAGAGGGGAAAAGCAGTTTTCAATGACAGCTGTCCTATGTCACCTGGACTACCTAAAAGAAAGAATAAAACCTCACAGTTTTAGTAAAATTGTAATCCTTGTGCTAAAGCATATAATAGATATATGTAACTATTCACTAAAAACATTTTCCATCCTGATTGGCCTAACGTGTCCAAAGCCTAATCATCAGCCCTGTAGTGTATAGGCTCCTATAACCTACTATAACCATTCTTATTTTCAGGGGCTCATAACTGCTGTAAAATGGAAGGCTATTACCAAGCATTAACAGAATTTCTAAAACTTTGTATTATACAAAGCCCCCTGAGTACCAAAGTGTTTATAACCTGTTGATGAAAATGCTGTTTTAAATTAAAGCCTGAACAAGATAACTGTTTTCTAATCATCATATAAAATGTTTAGTAAATAAAGAGAGACTAAATACAATTTATAACAAAAATGGAACACTGATGGATGGCTGAATAAACAAGGGAATCTAATTTAGCTTGAAATGCAGAGTGTTTTACAAATAAAACCCTACAACAGTGGTTCTCAAACTGTGGCGATCCCCTAGGCAAGTAACAAAAAGGGGGCTCGAAGATGTGTAAAAAAGAAAACAAGAATCGAAAATATGAAAAATACATCTATCGAACCCAAAACAAATTAACTTAAACTACCTTCTGATACAGAAAAATAAATATATAGATAAATGTCGATAAAAGTTAAGTATGTATAATAAAATATGCAAATAAAGTGTCATGAGAATAAAATCTGATTTATTTATGTATTTATTTTTTCATGATTAGCAGGCCAAAGATTTGGCCATTTGAGAAAAAATAATCGTACATTTGTGTTGTAAGCAGAATCTGAATGACTTGGGCTGGCAAGAAAAGATATATGAAAGAAGATATCAGATGTCTCCAGTTCCTTTAGGGACTTTATACTGGCTATTATCATTTACAAGGAGTACAGAAATTAAGTTCTATGCTATGTTTGGGGTGGATGTGATCAGAAAGGCCCTGATTCCAAAGATCAGTCAAGAAAACTGTTGGAAAAATGGGCAGAACTCTTTTGGAAACAAGGATTTTTCTTATGATGTTTTAAAATTGGACCTTTACAAAGATGCTTTTAGATGCTTTATTTTCTAAAGATGTGTTATTTTCATGTTAAAGCAACCGGTCATTTTACTTGGCTACTGAACATGTATTTTTGTTCACTAACGCTTTAGTGTTTCATTAAGAATTACCGAATATTTGATCATTAGTTTAAGCAGAAAGAGTAATTAGCTCTGCTATTTTGTGAGCTATACAAACGTGCTAAGCTGCTGGCTCCTATTTATGAGGTCACTAGCATGAGCTAAAGCTGCTGATTTTAAAAACATGATTTTAGTTTGATGAACATGTGCAGAAAAGCGCTTCTTACATCCCCTGCCTCTAGTTAAACCAGCACACTTCACTATAACCTCCTGTGCTTTCTTATAAATCTCTGTTTAAATGCACAAGTGTATTTACAGAGTTTTCCTTTGTCAAAAGGCTCCTAGGTGATAGAAATGAGCTAAGCAAAAAATTAAAAATCATCACTGACCACAGCAAATCCTAAAACACACGTCAATCTCTTCTTGTGCGGTGTGGGGTTACTTTTAAAAATAACTTCATTATATTACTTACACGTCTAAAATCATCCAGATTTTGGGTTACTATTCTGTCTTAAAATAATTACATTTAGCAAAATGAATGAAAACACTGTTACAGTAAGCTCCTGGAGTCCGTCTCTAAACGGTTGTTCAAATGAGAGTTTATAAAGCAAAAATGTTTCGTTATCTCAGCCTTTTAAAAACAGGCAGCTCCATACAGAGAGAGGCCGTTTCGAAAGAGTAGGCATTTCACAAGTGGATCCTTTCTGCAAGTAGTTCAGAATACTTTTATTATGTCAGAGTTAATGCACCACCGGCCTGCGCTTTAAAGCCACTCCTGAATATTCTCAGAGGAGAGGCCCCTGTTTGAATTTTCAGACGCCGAGACAAAAACTACTTGATTGGATTACCCGTTTCGGTATGAAAAACTACTATTGTTTGCTTCAGTCCTATGAATTTGTACATTAATCATCGTACACGTAGATAGAAAAAAATGCTGCATCTTAAATTATATGCACGCACTCACACAACAGAATCAACTTGAGAATCAACTTGGAAATATTAAGGATTCAGCCATCTGTTTTTTAAAAACATACTCGTTTAGCGCCTATAATAATCATGAATAGTCTGCATGAAGAATAGTTATATTTCATTTAATCCTATACAAAGATAAAAGAAATAATTTTTCTAAGAAGTTCATATAGATGCTGGGGGGCTATGTGCCTTGGAAACAGTTAAAAAAATGACCGACGTATTCGTGGCTTGCCAAAGGGTGTTTTAAAGGCCTCTAGTTAAACCAGCACATTAGGTGATAGAAATGACCTAAGCAAAAAATTAAAAAAACCACTGACCACACCAAATCCAAAAACACACGTGGAATCTGTCTCTCTGGAGCGGTGAGGTGTTACTTTTAAAAATAACTTCATTATATTATACTTACAAAATGAGTAACCAAACATGTTATACTGTATAGTGTAAGGGATGACAGACATGGGCTGGCATCTCGACATGTACAGGACGCAGTTCATTACTCAGCCTGGAGGACAATATAATTAAGGAAATTAGTGTTTTGCTTTTTTGTCTGATTTTATAGAGTTTCCGGAAAATAAACCCTAAAGTTAAGCTCTGTATATATGTGAACATTTTTGGTATCATCCCAGGCTAGACTTTTTATACATCTCAAACATGATTTAAAAGGGAACTGTGGCATACGTCTGTGTGATTTTTACAAGGCTTAATTCAAACTAGTTATCTCATGCATCACCTTGAAAAGTGAAGTACAGGCGTTCTGGGCGCTCACGAACAGGCTGGGGTCGGAGGAAGGGAACTTGCAGACAGCAAGTTGATAGTTGAGAAATCGGTCTAAAATAATTGGAGTGGAGATGGCTCTCTGAAAAGGGTGATCCTAAACTCCCTTAAAAGAGATGAAAAATAACCTCCGGGTGCTTCAAAGGACCTCAAAGAATTCCTCAGCGGTGTGGGGGCAGTTTGGGGGTGGGAGATTACATCACTTGTCAGCTTGTGAATTGCACAGCTGAAGTGAGAAGCTATGGGGATTGGTGCTCGAAGCGGGCGGCCTCAGTTGTTTGCAAGCAAACTCACAGAGTCCTCCCATACCTGCCTTTACTTTCTGTGTGTAGAGAGAGAGCAGGGCCTGCTCGCAGGGGGTCGGCTAAAAGCGTGGGGCTTCTTTGATTTCTTTCTGTGAGATGGGAAGCTTGAATCACCGCTAAGGTTGTTTTTACTGCAGATTCTGTCTGTGAGATGGGGAAAAAAGCCTGGAGCTGCAAGTCATAAAGCCAAGATGAGATAGATATTTTTTATTTCGTGTTCATCTTAAAATCATAGATAGAACCGAAGAAGATGCATCGCTTTTTTATACCTCACTTAAAGAAGGGCTTTCAGCAGGGAGCACACGTCCTCCGGAGAGAGGACTGGGAAGTGTGGGGAGTCCGACCGTCAGGTGCTGCCTCACTGGGTGTCGAGGCAGTCCCTTCAGGCCGACAGGGTACGGACGGGAACGTGGCCGGACTGGTCCAGGGACGACCTTGGGCATGTCTGATCTTGTCAGGACATGCCCTCGGCATGTCTGTGCTTGTTGAGGTAAAGGCTGTAACCTGCCCAGGCTTGTTTTTCAGGAGAGGGGTGGGGGCCGGTGGGGAGTTCAAGGAGGGGGTAGACATCCATCAAACTGCCCTTGACAGTTTTTTGGGCATGCAGGTGGGTGTGGGGTGGAAGCAGGTTCAAGCAGGGGGCAGACATCCATCAAACGACCCTTGACAGTTTGTTTAACCAATCAGGTGCAGGGGCGGGTTTCAAGGAGGGGACAGACATCCATCAAACGGCCCTTAACAGTTTGTTTAACCAATCAGGCGCCAGCGGGGAGGGGTCTGGTCACGTGGAAGGGCCGGGGAATTCCGACATGACGTCATCAGGGGGTGATGGGGAGGGACTTCCGGTCTTGCGTCATTGGGGTGGGACTTCCGGTATGACGTCATAGGGGTGGGGTTTAAAGGTCATTAATCATTTTGATTGACAGCTCTAATTGCGATTTTGACAGTATGTCCACACCTATAACTACTTATGATGATGATATCATTTTTAAGATGAAATGTAGCAAAATATGTTTATTATATTATACAGATAAAACTTTAACTTCATTTAAATAATCTGTATAGTTAATAATTAAAGGACACGGTGTCGCTACGCTAGCAAGGATCTGGTGCTCCATTTACGGATTGTTCCTGCCTCGCACTGTATGCTTCACTGGGACTGGCGTGAAGGATAGAATAATTAAACATGTACTACAAAGATATTTCAGTGGTCCTTAAAAGTTTTGAAGAATCTGCGTTATAAGCTTACAGATGGCTTAATGTGTATTACAGAGCTGATTATGTGGCGATTGGTTACTTGGAGAAAGAAAAGGAAGGACAGGAATTGGGGGTTAGTACGTTTGAAAGAGATAGTACTGCTACATAATCACTGTGCCACCGTTTTCACATGTTTAATAACATGCTTTAACTCCTATCATCATGAAAATTATATCAAGTATACATCTCAGTATTTTATTTATTTAGAGAGCTGTAATATTATGAATGTAATGGATTCTGTATCCTGTCGGAAAAAGACAAAGCATGGAAGCACGTAGTGATTCACACACATAGAGCACATAGAAGGTCAAATACAAAACAAAGCATTTAACGTGCTACTTTAGTTACGATGGGATTTGAGAAACTAGTAAAGATTTTAAGATGAAGTTTATGATATTCTACTTTAATGACAAAATAAACTACGTGATTAAAGTGGAAATTTCGAGATTAAATTTGACATTTTGTGCTTTTTTCCCACTGTGTGCCTATTTTTTTTTTCTCTGTACCCTAATAAGCTTTCATATGAAACTCAGACAGTGGGCTGCGACTCGGCAAATTTGATAACTGACAACTTCTTTCTTTATTTCAGGCACTTTGCGACTTTGTGAACTTGAGCTTTCAAGTTTCTCCGACACACTATGTCACTTGATCAACTTCCTTTTCTTGTTTATACCATTGTTTAAACAAACAAATTGTATATTTTTCCTTGCCTCCACTTTGTATTCGCTGAAATTGTTCTATTTTTCCTAGTGATTTTGCCATTGTCTTTTCACAGAACACTGAGCTTAAGGGCTATTTATATTGATTTACATATTCAAAGAGGCATAATTCTGGGAGGAGGCGGGGGCAGGACAGCAGGCACGTGCATTTGCGTTAATTTCCACTCTGACCGGGATTCATGAAGATTGTGGAAGTTGGTGAACGCACAGATTTATGCATCTGTATTTTTTTGTGTGTAAGTACATTTCCGCTTTTGTGCTTAAGTCATGTTATAGTGCGAATTCTACGCACAGCATTATGCATGAGGCTCCTGGTCACTTCTCAGACCATGTGCTCATCCCAGAAATGGGGCTCCATATTCATTTTATTAGTATAACATCTGCTACCGTTGATGTTACCTAGTCTGGTTTCGGGCTCATGAAGCAGCAATTGCTGATAAATGAAGCTAGGTGAATTTATATGCACCTCAGTAACCCAGTGGTTCCCAGAAACCTGATTTCTAAACTCTTATACAGGGTAAGAAACTGGATTATTGGCCTCTGAGAAACCAGGGGCCTCATGTATAACGCCGTGCGTAGAACTCGCACTATAACATGGCGTAAGCACAAAAGCCGAAATGTGCTTACGCACAGAAAAATCCAGATGCAGGAATCTGTGCGTACTCCAACTTCCACGTCCTTCCGTTACATAAATCCCGATCAGCGTGAAAACTAACGCTCGTGCACGCGCATTATGTAACGCCCAAATCCTCCCAGAATTACGCCTATTTGAATATGCAAATCAATATAACTCGCCCTTAAGCGCAGCCTTCTGTGAAAAGACAATGGGAAAAGCATGGGGAAAATATAAGAATTTCAGCGAATACCAAGTGGAGGCAAAGGAAAAACATACTATTTGTTCAAATAAACCGTGGTATAATCAACAAAATGAAGTTGATCGAGTGATATAGCGTGTTGGAGAAACATGAAAGCTCACATCCACAAAATCGCACAGTGCCGGAAATAAAAAGAAGTCACATATCAAAGTCGCCGTGGAAAGCTGAGTTGTAAGCCCCCTGTCTGAGTGTCATATGAAAGCTTATTAGGGTACAGAGAAAAAAGGCACACGGTGGGGAAAAAGCACGAAATGTCAACTTTAATCTCGAATTTTCCACTTTAATCACGTAGTTTATTTTGTCATTTAGTAGAACATTATAAACTTCATCTTAAAATCATTTAATTAACCAGTTTCTCAAAATTACATCGTAATTAAAGTAGCACGTTAAATGCTTTGTTTTGTATTTGATCTTCTAATCGTATGTGATCTATGTGTGTGAATCACTACTTGCTTCTTAAACTGGCTCTCTTCCTCCAACTGGACACAGAGTCCATTACATTTGTGATATTACAGCTCTCTGAATAACTAAAATACTGAGATGTATACGTGATATCATTTTCATGATGATAGGAGCTAAAGCACATTATTAAACATGTGTTTCATGAGCAACGTGCTCATGACAAGCATTTATCTTTTGTGAAATTTGTCGCATGCGTTTTTAGCTGTGTTGTTATTTTCTCTTTCTGTTTTATATTCAATATATATTGGCGTGCGCCCAAGAGTCCTTGCTTTTCTTTCCCCAAGTAACCGATCGCCATACAATCAGCTCTGTAATAGACGTTAAGCCATCTGTAAGCTTAGCGCCGATTCTTCAAAACGTTTAAAGAACATTGAAATATCTTCGTAGAACATGTTTAATTATTCTATCCTTCACGACACTCCCAGAGAAGAATATAGATTATTTAAATGAAGTTAAAGTTTTATGTGTATAATTTAACAAACATATTTTGCTGCATTTCACCTTAAAATGATATTGTCATCATATGTAAATACGCTTTATAAAGTGGCTCAGGTTGTGAGATATTATAACTGTAGTGCAAGTTTACAGTGGGGTGATTGTACTTATAAGTACAAACCGTTCTACAAGGAGCAATTGATTGAGTGCATTTAAAGTTCTTGGGATTAAACTGTTTCTGAACCGAGGTCCGTACAGGAAAGGCTTTAAAACATTTTGCAGTGGCTGAGACAGTGTGTCCTTAAAGCTGTATACCGATAATTCTCTTTCCGATCAGCTGCTGCTGTGATTCACACTCAGATACAGTGATATAAATACTCCGAGTCGTGCAGTGAGAGTAATATGGAAAAATATGATCCGCTGTGGCAACTCCTAACGGGAGGAGCTGAAAGAAGAAGAAGAAGAAGTGAGAGTAACAACGCTAAAGCAGTTATGGTATTTGGAATACTATGGCTGTTCCCTGGACCATTATATTGTTACGAGTTAATTACAATCAGATGCATTACACTAATAAACAATATGCGGTTAGTTTCTGTGTATTTATAAAGCCGTGTCATGAAAATAATGAGTAATCACATAAGAACAGTACCATTGCTTTGACGCTGGGTGCCGCCAGTTTGCAAAACCGAGCGGAGAACTTGCGTACGACAAGGCATGAGGTACCGTGGAAAAGTGCGTGGCTTTACGTCAAGTGTAGGTTTTATACATCGCGATTTGAACGTGGAAAAGTTCTTACGCAACAGATTATAAATAATCTGTCTCAATACTTCTGGAGTGGAGGCATAGATTAACAGAGAGAGAAGCAGAGAAGACAAATTATTCTGTGCTGTTTTATTGGTGTACTTTTGGCTTTGCTGTGGGAAACTGTTACAGACAAGAGTTTCCCAGATAAAACCCTTGGGTACTGCTGCTTGTGACTGTGTCTGCCTTTGTCAGGTGTTGGGGAGCTGGAGCATCCCCTTCAGGCCACAGGGGTCACTGCCAGCCTGTATCTATCCCAATAAAAACTGGGTGTAAATCAGAAACCAAGCCTAAATAAGATTCAAACCCTCAATTATTCATAGTGGACTAATGTAACCCTGTAAAAAATCCTCTGTAAGGCTGGCCACTGTATTAATGCACTACCCCCAAACTTCTCTAACTACTCCAAATTTAATAACATAGAAGTCTTTCTTTGTAATTACAGACCCTCATGATAATAATTTCACCTTCCATTCCTGCCTGTTTCATTTTCCACCAGGTCAGCTTTGCAAATGTCTGCTCAGAGAGTATATAGTGAGAACTTCTTGGCAAGCATCCTGAATTCTGTCTTTGTATGTGTCTCTGGGCAACCAATTGCTTTCCCAGGTGGACCCCGCTGACAGTCTAAAATTTGGCAGTACAAAATGTGACCTGGTGAAGAGCAGAATCTTCTTGTAGTGTGTTGTGCCAGGACTGTGACATTTTATGAAAAAAAAAAAAAAACTCTGATGGTGAGCAGCTCAAACAAAATAAGGAGACATTGCCTTTCCAAAGCAGATGTCTTCTGTGGGACCAGAAACTTTCATACAACTTGCACATGTGTGACTTCAGTTATTAATATTGTAATGAAATGAGCAGTCACTTTTATGTAGCAGTAAACTGCCACATGTCCGCTGTCTCTTTTGCTGTCTTAAAGTTATGGATGTCACCAAAACATCAGAAGTTTATGATATACGTATCACTTCTCACTCCTACATATTTAACTCTTCAAAATGCTCACTTTCTGTTATCACTTTGAGCTTATCTGTCATTCTTTCAGTCCTCCTGGCCCAGACCAGGCCCTGCATGCTGCAAGAGCTCCTTTACGTTGTATCTTTAGGATCATCAGTGGGTACACTCGTACACACACACACACACACTTAACCAAACCTGTGTGTGCACATTTGTACAACACTGGCAGTAAACCCACCCAAAAACAGTAATAAAGTTTGACCACCACACAGACAGAATCCAAAGTTATAATCTAAGAAGGACCCCTGGAGTGGTAAGGCAGCAGTGCTAGCCACTGTGAAGCCATGCTCCCCTATATTAGGTTGATTATTATCTCTAAACTGAGTAAGTATGGATGTGCATCTAAATGTCCTTTACAATATACTGGTGTCCTATCTGGGTTTGGATCTTTCTAGATATGTCAGCAATGTCTAGTCCAGATGGCCTGTAGTTGGTGCAGGTAATCATTTCAGTTTCATAATTAGAAGCCAGAGCTAATGTTGAACCAGACTAGTGCAGGCACCCTTAGCCCCAATGAAGACACTCGGAGACCCAAGACAGACAGCAGAATAGGTTCACCGACAAAAGCGCGACAGGCATATGCGCCCCGACAAAACCGTGACAGACAAATGAGCGCCGAAAAACCCGCTAACTGGTTTTCGACAAATGCGCGCCGACAAAATCACAAGAGAGGCCAAGAGAGTGGGACGCGTACGTGCGCATTATGTACACATTATGTGCTAGGTTATAGCTGTTATAACTGCTGATGGCATGCCGCGAACAAATAACTCAGTCGAGGGTTGGCATAACGTATCGTATACAAAGCGGAATTACCAGCAGTCAGGGCAGCCAGCAAGTCTAAATATGCTCAACTATCAAGACGTCTTGCTGCAGTTCTTCTTACGTATGCAGGGCGTGATCTTAAGGACTATCTGCGTGCCGTGCTGATGGCATGCCGCGTCTCATAATAATGACTTCTAAAATAAACATTATTGTATATGCTTTAAACTAGTAATTCATATATTCATATTTAATGAAACTTTCGCGATTTTGACGCCGTGTTTTAATCGGCGCTATTTTGTCGGCGCTCATATGTCTATCGCGCAAATGTCGGGTCACAGCAGAATCAGGCTTTATTGTATAGAGCACATTTAAACTCAATTAAGATGATTTGAGCCCTGAGCCATAGGCATCTTTTACATTTATTACAATTCTTATCATACAAGCCATTATTCATCCTCATCTGACTTATATCATTTCATTACTCTAGTCTTGCATCTAATTAATTCTACTAACATTTCTTAGCTAAGGGGGCGTCAAACCTCTCTTTGGCCATCATTTCTGTTTGACAAGGCATATCCTTACTCCCCACTAGCTCTGCACTTGCTACCATTATTTACAGCCAAAGAGTTCACATTCCCTGTCTAAGCGAGGGGCCTATCTTTCTCCAGCTCTCCTGTACGTCTAACCTTTGGCTTAATGAACTATTGTTGGTTTCTAGCTTATACAGAATAATAAAAAATGTAGGCATAAGTCTTTTCAATCCTAACTCTTACATCTTAATACTTAATAAAATATAGTGCCTACTTTACTCATGTGCTTATAATACTTTTCTAATACATAGAGATTACCAATCTTAAGAATACATCTATACATCTATAATATATTCTATACTAGCAGATAGTGAAACTTGATATTTAATTCTTTGGCTAGTTAGTGCTTTCATTCTTCCAAGACAAAACTTTATCATATTGTAGATTGTTCAGTTTTTGAGAACACTATCCATAGGTATTGTGTTCCGGAATACATTTGAATGTCTTGGTCTTTTCCTTCTCTCTCATTTACATTGTATAGTATTAACACAGACACTTCAGGAAGCATATTCACAGGTTTAAATGAAAGCAGGTTAGCTGGACAGTTGGTGGTTCCTTTGTCAATTGTACCTCTTTATTAAGTGATGAATGGCTAAGAAAACAGCAACAAATAAAACCTTAACATTGCTTCTCTGTTTTAATCCTTATACACCTCTGCTGGGGGGCTTGTTTTTTTTTGGACGTGCTCTGTCTCTAGGTATGTCAGAGGACTGGGACTTTGTGAAGTGTGGCCTAGCCTCATGTGAGAGGCAAAATGGGGGGCCTGGGGAACTGGGGTGTGGAGAGAAAGAGAGCAAGCTATTTCTAATCTATCCTTTTAATCCTTATAATTATAAGTGCCAACATAACATTAGGCTTCATGGCAATAACTCCTGGGAAAACTGGAAATTAAGTTCAAAGCTATCCTATCTTAAGTTTAGACTATAAAATGACAACAAAAGTTCAGAAGCAATATCTTCATGACCAAACAGTTAACTTTGTGAGCTAGAATATTAAAGGGCTGAATCACAAATCAAACAGAAAGAAAGTATTCTCTCACCTAACAGGTCTAAATGCTAAAATAATATTTTTACAGTAGACCCACTTATTAAGCAAGGATCAGTTTCAGATGCACAGAGACTAGACTGGCCAAATATTCCATTCCAGCTTTACAAAGAAAAAAAGGTGTGGAAATTCTTCTTCATAGAACAACTTAATTTGTAATAACAGATGTAGTATCTGATCCTGAAGAGTGATATGTGATCATCATGGGTAATTTATTTAACTGTAAAGTGATTTTGATAAATATCTACACACCCAATGTGGATGATATGGACTTCATACAAAACGTATTTGCATCCATTCCCAAAGTAAACACTCATAAAATTATAATGGCTGGGGACTTTAATTGTTTTAAATCCAGACCCAGATAGGTCTCCTGCCGCAGGGGCGATAACATCTAACACTGCATAAACAATTACAGTTTGTAACTGATCACAACTTATCAGACCCCTGGAGATTTCTAAACCCAAACTGAAGAGCATATTCCTGCTACTCACCAGTGCATCACTGCTACTCAAGAATTGATTATTTTCTTATAGATAATGATTTCTTGCCTATGATAAAATCTTGTAAGTATGACCCTATTGTTATCTCTGACCATGCCCCTTTGATCATGGAGCTAAAATCATTATGCCCCACATACTCATGTCATAGAACTTTACAGAATTTATATTCAGGCAAATCAATTTTTTTTAGAGACGGATGTTTTTGCAGGAATACTCTGGGAAACTTTCTTAAGAGGACAGATTATCTCATATCTTACCCACAAAAATAAATTGGAAATTAAAGAAGGTATCATAGCTAATGAGTGAAATTACCAGAATATATCAAGAACATGCCAGGTGTCCAAATGAAGCACTTCATAGAAAAAGACAGGCTCTGCATCCAGAACTCAACCTCTTGATAACTAAAGAAACAGTACAACTCAGTTTTAAATCAAGACATCATTACTATGAAATAGAGAGTGAAAGCTAAGATTTTAGCTCAACAAATCCACAAACAGGAAGTTCTCAATGTAATCCCAGCAACTACCAACACAGACGGAGACAAAATCATTGACCATAAAATGCACGCATTTAGAGACTAATATAAGTCCTTATATTCTACTGAGTTCAAAGAAGACAAGACATAACCTAATGAATTTCTGGATGCAGTACAGATACCTCAACTAGATACTTTCAGTGTATAGGAATTGGATAAACCTCTGGCACTATCAGAATTACTAGATACTATAAACTCACATCAGAGTGAGAAAGCAGCAGGCTCAGATGGCTTTCCTGCTGAATTTTATAACATAATTCTCAATTAAGCTAGCTGCCCTTTTGTTAGTAACATTTACAGAAGCTAGAATCAATAATATTCTACCTCAAACTTTTCGTCAAGCATTAATTACCATCTTTCCTAAGCAAAATAAGGACTTATTACAATGTGCATCATACAGACCAATCTCATTTTTGAATAATGATGTTAAGATACTCTCCAAAGTCCTAGCTGGAAGGATTGAGACAGTGCTTCCTTCGGTAATATCACAAGACCAAACTGGATTTATTAAAGGCAGACACTTAGCTTTCAATCTTCGACACCTGTATAGTGTAATATATTCACCCACAAAGTCTAACACCCCAGAGATATTATTATCGTTGGATGCAGAAAAAGTATTTGATTTGGTTGAATGGAACTACCTTTCACCATATTAAAGAAATTTGGGTTTGGCCTGAACATTTGTGCATGGATCACACTACTGTATACCACTCCAGAAGCTTCAGTTTGTATTAACAACATTAATTCAGACTACTTCAAACTAGAACGTGGTACTAGACAAAGATGTCCCTTATCACCACTGCTTTTTGCAATCGCTATTGAGCTCACTGTCGAAATGCTTATGAGAATAAGGGGATTATCAGAGAAGGACTAGAACAGAAAATATCTCTATATGCAGATAATATGCTACTGTAAGTATCCGATCCACAAAATACTGTGCCTGCAGTCCTAACGGCACTAACAGAATTTAAAAAGATTACTGGTCTCAGAATTATTTTGAACAAAAGTGTGCTCTTTCTAGTGAATTCTCAAGCACACAATATTAAATTAGGCACCTTCCTTTTTATCATCACAAATCAGTTTAAATACCTAGGGATAAACATCACAAATAAACATAAAAGTCTTTATCAAGAAACTTTTGCTGTGAAAAAAATTAAGCAAGACTTGCATAGATAGTCTACCCTTCATCTCACTTTAGCAGGAAGAATTAACATTGTCAAGATAAATATCCTTCCTAAGCTTTTTCTATTTTAAAACATTTCAATATACATCAATAAATCATCCATCCATCCATTATCCAACCCATTACATCCTAACCACAGGGTCACGGGGGTCTGCTGGAGCCAATCCCAGCCAACACAGGGCAGAAGGCAGGAAACATACCCTGGGCAGGGCGCCAGCCGACCGCAGATCAATAAATAATTTTTTTAAGACATTAGATTCAACCATAACCTCTTTTATTTGGAATTCAAAACATCCACATATCCAAAAGGCCAACCTACAAAGACCTAAGGCAGAAGGTGGCCTTGCTCTACCTAACTTTCAATTTTATTACTGGGCAGCGAATATACAAGCTATAAAAACCTGGAAATTGAAACAAAAAGATGAACAGACACAGGCTTGGTCAGCAATAGAAATAAAATCCTGCAGTACTTCTATATTCTTTGCTTTGTACCCCAATAAGTACAAGTCATCACCAATACACTAACAACCCAATTTTGCTTCACTCACTCAGAATATGGAACCAATGTAGGAAGTATTGTAAGATAGAGAAGCTTTTATTTGTGGCACGAGAACCACCTTGTTCACCCTCTCAAATGTACGCAGTTTTTAATGTCTGGACACATTCAGAATTAAATCACTTAGAGATCTGTACATAGACAATGTCTTCCCATCCTATGAATAATTACACTCCAAATGTAACTTTCCAGCAACAAATTTCTTTCACTACCGTCAAATTAGAAACGTTGTTAAACAAAATCTGCCCAGTTTCCCTCACCTCCCAGCTACCTGTATTCCTGAAAAAATATTGATCAATCTTAAAAATATTTTAAAGTCCCTCCCTTTCAAAGATCCCAGTGTAAAGTGGAAAAAGAATCTCTCACTCAACATCTCAGAAAAGAAGTGGAAGGTAGAAATGCACATTTTCATTCGCACTCCATATGCGCAAAGCAAAGCATACAATTATTCAACTTAAAATTATATATTGTGCGCATCTGTCTCGTTTAAAATTGTCCAAAATGTTTCCAGGGCAAGGTCCAACCTGTGAACATTGCAATCAAGTTCCAGCCTCATTGGGCCATATGTTTTGGGCCTGCACCAAATTAACATCATTTTGGACCAAAATGTTTAAATGCCTTTCAGAATGCCTAGGTGTCACAATCTCTCCTATTCCACTTACAGCTGTGTTTGGTGTATTTAAACTGGAGAAGGACAAACAAACTATAGTTGTTTTTACTTCACTATTGGCACGTTGACTTATCTTGCTCAAATGGAAGAATGCTCAGTCACCTTTTTTAAGTCAGTGGGTAACTGATGTTACATATTACCTAACATTGGATAAAAATCTAATTCTCACTTAAAGGATCTGTATAAAACATTTTCAAAACTTGGCAGGATCTAATCAATAACATTTTAGAATAAGCATTTATATTGAAGAGGTGGATTCTCTCCCCTCTTTTTTATTCATTTATTTATTTGCATATTTTTACTATTATTAAAGTTTTACACTGCTGGCCTAGCGCTCTTTCTCATGGGAAGGGGTTGATTTGTTTCAAACCTAGTTTTGTTAAACGTGATTTTCTTGTATAGAATGTTATTTGATTTTAATAAAATTAATAAAATGTTTTAAAAAAATGAACATAGCTGTTTAAAATTAGAATAGGCAATTAAGGGTTCTGAGTCATAACATACTAGTTAACGAAATTAAATAAGAAAAACATATTGCTTTAGTAGTAAAAATATCGGGTAAAATTAAAAATTTAAAATAAAAAAATAAAAAAAAATAAAAAGTTAGATTTGGTCTCGTCCGATGCGAGAGATGGACGTCTGAAGTGGAGCTCCACTAGCAGCGGTGTTATTTTTCATATTATTTGCTGCCTGAGATATCCTTTATTTATTTAACCCGAGAGGGACTGTTACAGTATATGTAAGCACATATAAACATGGCCAACAAGAAAGAATCGAAAACTAAAGCTATACCCAAGCTAAGATCAGCAAGCCCTAGTTCAAGATACGGCCTTTCAGAGACAGACCTGGATCAGATGGACGAAAGTACAGACTCCTCTGGACCACGGTCTGCTACATTGTCGCCGGCTGAGAGCGAAAAGGCGAGCGGAGGTACGATCGTGAGTGCAGATCTCGATAGCTCGCCAATTGGAGAAGATCACCTGAAACTGGAAGAGACCTTGAAGTCAGGGGCTTCAATTACTCCATGCGAGCTGGGAGCAGCGGGGACACTGGCTACAGTAGAGTCTGCTGTTTCATCAGCAAGAAAGCACAATTGAAATGTCTAAACTGCAGGGGATGCATCGCTGAGCTCATGCAAGAAATAAAGAAAAGCGAGAAGCCTAATGAGAAAGCAAGGGTAAAGGCAAATGAAAAAATAAGACAGGAGGTGAGACAGGAGTTGAAACAAGCAAACGAATGGCTGCGACAGGAATTCCAACAGGCGATGCAACTTGAGCTGCGACAGGTGCTGATCAATTGGAGGATCTCAAGGAGACATTAACGACTCGGATTGAAATAGCCGAAAATTTAGCTGCCAGTGCCGAAGAAAAAGCAGTAAATGTCAGCTCCGGATGCAAAAAGTCGGAGACAGACTGGCTGCTTTGGAAGATGGAAGCAGAAGGTATAATGTCAGAATTGAAGGTCTGCCTGAGAATCGAGAAAGTTCAAACCCTGTGAAATTCGCAGCTGAACTTTTTTCTAAAATAATCGGGGAGGACTTTAAAGCAGAATCTGAGATAGCAGCGGCTTACCGCGTACGCGGATCAAACACCGTTAGACCCAGACCCAGATCTTTTATAATTCGTTTTGAAAGATTATAATTTAAGATAGAGGTGATGGCACTCCTCAGAAACAAGGAAGATATTATATATGAAAATAACCACATTCTTATCTTCCCTGACTTCTCTCCAACAACAGCTACTAAACGCGTAGCCTTCTACAACATTAAACAGCGGTTACGGCAAGCCAGCATCAAATACAGCCTCTTGTATCTGGCAAAACTGAAGGTGCAATGGCAGGGTCAATTCTATGTCTTCGCTAGCAAGGAAGAAGCAGAAAAGGAATTAAGAAAGCTGATCCCGGGACTATTCTGATACATAATAGTGAGTCATGGCGGTTAATGATAAAGCAAGGATTAATAATCTACTGTCTGATCTATTTGTTTAAAATACGGGTTTTTATCAGCAAATATTCTCATTATTACTTAGTGTTACTAGGGCGCTATCTGTTTATGTTTTATTGTGCTTAATTACTTTTTTTTTTTTTTTAGCTAATTATTTCATCTCTACCCTAAATGAGACTGTTCAATATCATACCCTTGGTTTATTGTGATTGCTATTACTGCATTAAGACTTGTTATGCTTATTCTGGACACATTTTTAACACCATCCCCCGGGTTAATTATCTGGGTGTATCATCTTAATGCACTAAAATTGCTGAAGACTATATATATTTTTAAGTGCAAAATTCTTTTTTTTTTTTTTTTTAGACTATATTGGTAATAGATATCTCTATCTTTTAAACCTAAAACGCCGCTGCATGGGGGCTTGTTTTGCTTTGGACTTGCTCTGTCTCTGGGTATGTCAGAGGACTGGGACTGTGTGAAGTGGGCTTTAGCCTCACTTGGGGAGGCAAAAAGGGAGGGTGGGGGTTAAGGGGGGAGAGAAAGAGAGCAGGCTTGATCTATACCTAATCTATCCTCTTAATCTTTATAATTATAACTACCAACGTAATAATAAGCTGCATGGCAACAACTCTAGGGGAAATAGGAAATTAAGGCTGAAGCTGTCTCACTTTCAGTTAAGACTATAGGGGTGGGGATCGACCTGTTCTTAACTTAATTTTTCTTTTGTAAAAACTTGATCGCTTTGTATGGATTGTAATAATGTTAATAAAAAGGAAAAAAAAATAAATAAAAAAAAAAATAAAAATTGAACCCAGCAGCCACTGAGGACCTCCAGAACTGGAGTGGAGTATCTCTGGTCTACGCCTGTTGTGAACAAGAGTTCCTAAGCACAAAGTCTCAAAAATGATTCCAAATTCCAGATGGAGGTGGAAAACTGTCACACCCAAACTAGAAATGAAAAATGTAGAATCTTTATAATTAAAAAAATGTATTTTCACAAAAGGCAAAATTAGTTACCTGAAAGGGCAGAGACAGTCAGAGGCAAAGAATGCCCCAATACCCAAATCCAGAAGTGAGGTCAAAACATAGAGATAGTGTTCAAAATCCAGTAAATCCACAAAAAATAAGCACAATAATAATAATCACTAGAATTCACCACACCACAAAGTGTATTCAAAGAACCACAAGGGACTAATTGTTTGCTTAACTTTTTTAGGGCTGAGGACAGCCACCCAACTCTTGGGGAACCATCCTCAAGACATAGAAACATAATGGAAGAAACATAGACACTGTGACACTAATACATCAAAGACATCATAAAGGTTTGGGGCAGCCACCCCTTATATTGTTTCTCCCAGCTGCAAAAGGTTATGTTTTTGAAGCACAATGTGCATATAACAGAGTCCACAACGGAACTGACTATAGTAGCCCAAGATGGAGGCTTTAAAGGTCTGGAGAGAAAATGATTTCATCAGAATGGCTGGAACCAGAAGTGACATCAGCAAGGGGGCTGGCCATGGAAGTGACGTCAGCAAACGGGCTTGCTTCGGAAGTGGTCTCAGCAAAGGGGCCTGCTTTGGAAGTGATGTCTTCTGAGGCACTGGAACCTTGCAGGATTTCCTGGGAAAGGTCTGTAGGGAACTGAGAAAGAAAATCAGCGCACTCCGCCACCCCCTGGTCAGATGTTTTATTACACTTACTCAGACCCTTTAACTGCCTCCTACTCGCACATGACAACACATATAAATACAAAAAACTAAGAAACACAGAATAATGTAAACAGTTAACACAAGTAACATAAATAAAAGAATCCAAATTGGACAAAAAAAAACACCTCAGAATAACTGTGTAATGGAATTGGCACATCTAGAAAAGTGATGGATGATTAGATATTTATAAACATTTTTTTTCACCTTCAAATTATTGAATTGTTAATGCAGGTATAAATGACAAATCATTATATAGAGAGACTTACATGTGCATATCTTAAAAAAACATTTTGCAAGAAAATGAGAAAACAACATCTTACCATGTGCACAAGAATCAGTCTTATTTTATGTATAAAATGTGGGCAAACCATTATTATTTTATGTAGTAACCTTTTATAGAAACCTCAGTTTCAAGGTGTTTTCCATGCTAATTATGTTACAAGGAAGAAAGAGATAAAGGCTAGTCCTGCAAAAATAGAAAAGAAAGTAAAGGCTGTATTTGGTAATTTTAAAGAGGGAATACCCTTTACCTTATTCAAGATTCAAGACTCAAGATTATTTATTTGCCTTTTGTAATAATGTCTGTAGGAAATCTTACTGGATCTATCCAGTCCAGTACATGAAATATAGGACAGGTCACCTATATACTGTACAATACATGACAAGACAAGTGCAAGACAGAACACTTACATGATTAGGTTGAATGTTAACAGATGTTTAGTGTGTGTTTAGTGTACAGTTTACTTATTCAAACTGTGACTCACATTATTGAGAAGATGGACTGCAAAGAGGTAAAAACTACTCTTAAACTGAGACGTGCTAGTGTTGAAACTGGCATACCTCTCACCTGAACTCAGTTTGGAAGACAGTGTGTCCAGAGTGAGTAGGATCACAAAGAACTGCATCAGTCCCATGTCTGCGGCACTTAGTATATATGGACTCAAGTGTGGGAAGAGCAGAACCAGGAATTATAGTACTGATGTATGACACCACAAACATTTCTAAACATTTATGGCCTCTGAGGTGATGGCAGCAAGGAAGCTTTTTACAAATGCACACTGATGCGGTCCTTAACTACTGTAAGTACATCATTATGGACTATACAGTGTAAACATTTAGAGGTTTTAAGACTTGCTCAGCATCAATTGTAAGAAAAAACCCCAAGCTCTGTTACCTAAGTCAACGCTTTAACTACTATACCACACTTCCTGTTTGATTTGTAGCAATTAAACATGCACAATGCCAACAATTTCTACATTGACTAATTAAATGAAGAGACTGCAATACCTGTCCAACAAATGGATTAAATAATAGCTGGAATTTACAGTTAGTAAAAAAATGGCTTGCAATGTATAAACCAAGAGCTACAGTGCCCTCCCAGGCCTGCTCTGTGCCAATACTGTCAGACTGCATTGACAGATGATCCTGAGGAAGTGTTTAAATTGAGTTTCTCTTCCTTAGTTTAGATCTCAAACTCCGGGATGAAGATTTTCAGGAGCACATCTTCCTGTCATTGGAAAGTCACTGAGGCAGCCTTGTAGCAGGTCTAGTTTTTTACATTTACTGTACATCTTGTTGTCTGGATTCTCATGTAGGCTGCTTTACAGGCCTGCTCTTCATCGTTGCGATAATATATTTTGATGAGGGTGACCAGGTTTTTCTTTCTCCAACAATAAATCTTTCATGTCTTTTTTTTTCATTAAAGGTGAATGAGGTGCCTGTTAGCTGAAGAATCAGTCTCACCATGAAAATAACTTAAATTCAAATTTGCTTTATTGCAAACGGGAAGCATGTTTTCCCAAAAAATTAAAACAAAAAGGGAAGAAATAGACATCTTCCTTTACTCCTCAAAATCTGGAAGCTTTTTGTGGTAGATGGGACATCATGCCTTATAGCTCCTTCACAGCTGTGTTGTCAAGACAGAGCTACTCTTGGTAAACTGGTTCAAAGGTGCTAACTAGTAATTCAAGAAATTAGACTTGCATGATGGTTCACATAAAAACCAGAGAAAACTCACCAAGGAGAGGAGGCATACACCCTGGAGACAGGCTTGGAGGGGGCTGTACACTGAACAATGCAGCTCAGTTAGCCTTAGTTCCATCAAGTTCAATGGAGTAGCAATTTGAGCTTCATACAGGCACAGTCAATAGAAGGGGTGAGGTGTGATACAGGTTTGGTGAAAGGTATCTACGAGAAAATATGAAAGGAGTAGACCATGGCAAAATAAACTGTCTGTGGGGATATGGAGCATCAATTCATTAAAAGAATAATGTTTATATAATGAACATGTCATTGGCTGGGATGGATTTGTTTTCATTCACGTGTGATACATAAGTTGCTTGGAATAAACCCCAAATGATAGATAGATAGATAGATAGATAGATAGATAGATAGATAGATAGATAGATAGATAGATAGATAGATAGATAGATAGATAGATAGATAGATAGATAGATAGATAGATAGATAGATAGATAGATAGATAGATAGATAGAAGTGTCTGAAGTTTCAGGTATAGGGAAATGGATAAAATGACTGCTAAGTTTCTGCCTCACACTCACACACACACACACAAACACAAACACACACACAAACACAAACAGACACACACACAAACACAAACAACAACACAAACACAAACGTCGGGAGCAGTGTGTGGTGTACCAGGTCCGCAGCTACGAAAGATTGATGGCTTTTAAATAATCCATTTACCATGTCAGTCTTTGTGGGCGCGATCGTGCAGCCGTGGTGAGTTGATGGAGTAACTGGGGCATTGTTTCATCTGGATGTGAGGGTGGGATTGTTCTCAGTTGCTCAATCAGCTTCCTGTGATGTATGATTGCGGCGCTGCACCCACGGAGCTGTATAAAAACTGTCTGGTACAAAGAAGACGGGAACAGAAAGGAAAGAGGAAATGGAAAAGCGAGAGCTGCATTGGGTTCGAAAGGAAGATGACCAGCCAGCCAGCATGAACGAGAGAGGTCAGCGCAGTCTAGGGTCCCGGATGGAGTGAAGAATTGGTGCTCAAGGGACAGATCATGGCTACTGAATTGGGAGACTGTGTACAATCATGGAGGAGTCTGCGCTAGGGATCTGATGGACAACTACGAGTGTGAGAAGGAAGACAGGAGGACAACCTACCCAGAGTGGTCTGGCAGATGCCGACAGAGGCAGCCAAGACGGAGGTCGGTATTGTGAGGATCGCGGTAGCTGAAGTCTCTCCCACTGAGCATGCCTTGGGTGAGCTGGAGACGCTGGGAAGGAACTGTGCTTGGCTGGTGTGATCCCAATGTCTGCTATAAGATTTTAGTCTTGTTTTAGCCTTGTTTTAAACGTCTGGACTTTATTTTTTTTAATGGATTATTTATTTCAATACTTTGACTTTTTTTTTGTAATAAAAAGCACTTTGTACCTTTCCCCTTGTTTTGTTAGTGTCCTCATTGCCCAGCTCATCCAGTTACATTACTGACTGTGTTGGGTACAAGGGCTCCCAAAATAGAAGTGGGAGCGTGAAGCAGAACCTGCATCATCACAGTCAGCTTCTTAGCTTTGGATAGGTAACATGGATGGTGAACACACAGTCGCTAACCACTTGTATGCTGTTTTACCCCAGTGGAGT
Organism: Polypterus senegalus; assembly: GCF_016835505.1. Classification (NCBI taxonomy): domain Eukaryota; kingdom Metazoa; phylum Chordata; class Cladistia; order Polypteriformes; family Polypteridae; genus Polypterus; species Polypterus senegalus. Next base: position 121,898,949 of record NC_053165.1, on the reverse strand, counting down.
GTAGGGTGATCGTCCTTATTTCAGGTGATGCATTTTATTTAATAACTGAAAAATAACAAAAGAAAAAGGCTGCCCCACCCTCATTCTTCAGATGAATATTAATCTAACAAGGAGCATGAAAATCCATGAGAGCCCCAACCCCTTTGAACCCGCATTTGACACCATTGATCACAATATTCTTAGAAATCGCCTTAGTCAATGGGTGGACCTCTCTGGCAGTGTCTTAAATTGGTTTGAATCCTACCTGGCAGGTAGAAAATTCTTTGTTAGTTGTGGTAATCACAACTCAAAGACACATGATATTCTATATGGTGTTCCACAAGGCTCTATCCTGGGTCCGCTGCTTTTCTCAATCTACACTATATGCTTCCGTTTGGTCAGATTATCTCAGGTTACAACGTGAGTTACCACAGCTATGCTGATGACACACAGCTGTACTTATCAATAGCACCTGATGACTCTGACTCTCTCGATTCACTAACACAATGTCTTACTGGTATTTCTGAATGGATAAATAGTAATTTTCTCAAACTAAATAAAGAGAAAACTGAAATTTTAGTAATTGGCAATAATGGATTCAATTAGGTTGTCAGAAATAAACTTGATTCATTAGGATTAAAAGTTAAGACGGAAGTAAAAAACTTAGGGGTAACTGTTGACTGTAATCTAAATTTTAAATCGCATATTCATCAGACCACTAGGACAGCATTTTTTCACTTAAGAAACATAGCAAAAGTTAGACCTCTTATATCATTGAAAGGTGCTGAAAAATTGATTCACGCTTTTGTTTACAGTAGACTAGATTACTGTAACGCACTCCTCTCAGGACTACCCAAAAAAGATATTAATCACTTGCAACGAGTGCAGAATGCAGCTGCTAGAATCCTAACTAGGAAAAGAAAATCCGAACACATTTCTCCAGTTTTGATGTCACTACACTGGTTGCCTGTGTCATTCAGGATTGACTTTAAAATACTGCTTATGGTTTATAAAGCCTTAAATAATCTCGCTCCATCTTATATATCGGAATGCCTGACACGTTATATTCCAAATCGTAACCTTAGATCTTCAAATGAGTGTCTCCTTATAATTCCAAAAGCTAAACTTAAAAGAAGTGGTGAGGCGGCCTTCTGCTGTTATGCACCTAAAATCTGGAATAGCCTGTCAATAGGAATTTGCCAGGCAAATACAGTAGAGCACTTTAAAAAACTGCTGAAAACACATTACTTTAACATGGCCTTTTTATAACTTCACTTTAACTTAATACTGATACTCTGTATGTTCATTTCATCATAATAACTATTCATAGTAGCTCCAAAATCCGTACTGACCCCTACTCTCTCTTCTGTTTCTTTTTCCAGTTTCTTTGTGGTGGTGGCCTGCGCCACCACCACCTACTCAAAGCATCATGATGCACCAACATTGATGGACTGAAAGCCAGAAGTCTACGTGACCAGCATCATCAAGTCCTTCCATGAAAACCTTAAATACAAAGAAGACTGTTTGATTTATGTTAGGTAGATTGCCCAGAGGGGACTGGGCGGTCTCTTGGTCTGGAATCCCTACAGATTTTATTTTTTTTCTCCAGCCTTTGGAGGTTTTTTTGTTTTTTCTGTCCACCCTGGCCATCGGACCTTACTTATTCTATGTTAATTAATGTTGACTTATGTTTATTTTTTATTGTGTCTTCTATTTTTCTATTCTTCATTTTGTAAAGCACTTTGAGCTACATTTTTTTGTATGAAAATGTGCTATATAAATAAATGTTGTTGTTGTTGTTTGATTTTAATATACAGTCTAACAACAAATGCTAAACTACAAGAGGAGCCCATCTCTCCGTGCTGTTTCATCGCTTGATTTACTTGTGTCACTCACCCTAGTGAACAATGGAATATCTGCCCTTCCTCCCCAGCCTATATATAAACAAAAGTACCAAAATAAGTTGCAGTTTATTTTGGACTCTGATGCCATCGTAGCAGATCAACCTAAAAGGCAACAAAAAGCCAAGTTTATTGGAAACTGGCAGTCCATCCATTTTTTTTTTTTTTTTCCAGTTACTAAATAGGGCTTTCACTCTGGTGACCAACCCCCTGATGTCCTCTCTGACCTCTTCATTACAGTGGCTATCATTGCTGCCATCCTGATAAAAGCTGCTAAGCAAAAGAGATCTGAGAAAACTCAGTGGTGCAAAAACATAATGTTTAAATCTAATTACTAATACCCTGTTTTAAACAAAGTGATTGATTGAAAAAAAAGCATATTGCATTTCAAGTTGTTTAAAGAATAAAAATATACATAAAAGATACCCAAATATATTGCATGTAAATTTTGTTCCAAATAACCAAATGTAACATTTTTGTTAGTGAAAATGTAAATTGTTTTTCTTTTAATAATTTTAATGTTTATCTGAAACCCAGAAAGCTGACAGTTTTAAAAAATTGAACCAGGCCTCAACAGTCTGCAGAATTTTACTGAAAAACAACAGGAAGACCTGTGCCTTCCTTTCCTGAAATAACTTTCTCAATATGGCTGTTTGAGCCCACTGCTTCCGTATCCATTCACGGTACTGTTACATTCTGAGGACCATGTGGGCAGAAATGGAGCCATTGAGCTCTGAACACAAGAGAAAGTGGGTGTAAATGGGCTATTGTAGCCTAATTAAGAGAGCAGTACTGAATGATAGGGCCACTTCCACCAACCTTCAGTCTTGGAGATGAATTATAAAAAAAAACTTCCATATGTTTGCTTAATTGTTTTTTTTTCAGTAAGTATTTTTATCTATATCTTCATATCCCAAACGAAATACTGAATTGCAGCCCCTCTAAACAACAGAGAAGCAGCTGATATCTTGATCTGATAAACTGTAGCAGCAGACACATGCAGTGGAGTTGGGAACAATATGGTTTATCAGGGAGAACAGATGTCTTGGTGTCCCTTCCCAACTGTAATAGGCCAAGGAATTCAACTTTAGCAAAACAGGTATTTTTAAACACTACATTCACAAAGAGAACATGAAATCATAAAATGCTAGCCCACAACAAGAGAACCTCATATTCTGCTGAAAATTCGTCATGTAAGCCTGAAACTCTGACTAACTGTTAGGGGGGATTGCCTAACACTCAAGTAACAATGAAGGACTCTTCTTTGTCTCCTTTATCCCTCTTTCTCGACTCTGGCCTCCATTCATCTTAACAACTAAATTTCAGGGTCACTGGAATCATGCTAGTAGTCAAGGGTGTCCTTATGTTACTCAGAGATACTAAATGTTAAAGCAGGGGTGCCCAATGTGTCCATCACGATCGACCGGTAGATCGCAAAGGTAGTGCAGGTAGATCGCGTCGCATTAAAAAAAAATACATTTTAAACTTTAGTCTATCATATATCCTCCTTATGGCATTTACCGCTTGATTGACATACAGGGCAGCCAGTCTGAGATCTCTTCTGTTCTAACACAATGGTCATCCCACACAAACGATCAAATGTGTGAGCTACTGCAAAACTCTGGCTGTGATCTAGTTTGCCTTCCAATTTATATTGACTAAAGAAGGGATTTAAAAAAAAAATTGTTCGGGGAGGGTATGGGCTAGATGTGGAATTGGAAGAGGAATTTTTTCTCACAATGTCACAATCAAAATGTGTTTGTCTGATCTGTCAATCTATCATTGCTATTCCAAAGAAGGAAAATGTGGAAAGGTACTTTCGAACTGTTCATAAAAACTACGAAACTGACGTCCTTCCAAAAAGAGATCTGAGAAAGAGAAAGGAGAGGGAACTAAAATCACAGTTAATCGGACAGCCGTCATTTTTCACTCGGCTGAATTCAAAAGCTCCTTGACTGCATTATTCAGCTCTACTTATTTTTGCGAGTCAGCCTTTTCCCACATGACGATTATTAAATCCAAATAGAGTAGTGACCATATATGTATTGAATTGTTATTGTGCCATAAAGATTATTCAGATATGTAAGGTACCACAATATACATTTATACTCAGTATATATATATATATATTGTGAACGCTGGCCCCGGCACAGACAGACGGACAACATGTTTTGCACCCACACACCATTTATTTACACTATATACAATTCAAGAGTCAATATAATGTGCGCTCACACCCCAGTGCTTTTCGCACTGAATCCCCCAAAAGTCCAGGGCCCACAGTCTCAGTGCCTTTGCTCTGGCCGCCTCCTGTCCTCTCTCCAGCTCCGTCTTACTGCGTCCTGACTTCCACCAATGACTGCAGGGAGGCGGCCCCTTTTATGGGAACCCGGATGAGCTCCAGCTGCTTCCCGGCACTTAGTCTTGGCCACACCCCTGTGTGGCGGAAGTGCCGGCTGCGCACCCAGAAGCCGTCCGTGTATCCCCTGTCGTCTTCCCCCAGGCACTTCCTGGTGTGGTGGAAGTGCCGGGCTCCCGGGATAAATAGGCACTGGGGCACCGCCTGGCGGTGGCCACGGGTCCCTACAGGGCTGGGCTTCCAAGCCCCCTACCCGAGGCCTCCTGCATAACCAGGACGGACGCCCCTTCTCGGTCTGGAGGAGACACACGCCCTTCTCTGGTCCTCCAAGGCGTCCCGGCCAGGCTCCATCCCCGGCCAAAGACCACGCGGGGTAAACCGGCATCGGGGCGCCGCCTGGCGGTGACCACGGGTCCCTACAGGGCTGGGATTCCAAGCCCTGTACCCATGGTCCCCAATATAACCAGGACGGACGCGCCCTCGCGGTCTGGAGGAGGCACAAGCCCTCCTCTCCTCCTCCTGGGTGTCCCGGCCGGGAACCACAATATATATATATATATATATATATATATATATATATATATATATATATATATATATATATATATACTGTATATACTAATAAAAGGCAAAGCCCTGACTGACTCACTCACTCACTCACTCACTTATCACCAATTCTCCAACTTCCCGTGTAGGTAGAAGGCTGTAATTTGGCAGGCTCATTCCTTACAGCTTACTTACAAAAGTTGGGCAGGTTTCATTTCGAAATTCTACGCGTAATGGTCATAACTGGAACCTATTTTTCTCCATATACTTTAATGGACGTTAGTTCGATGGCCGTGGGGGGCGGAGGTGCGTGTGACATCATCACGCCTCCCACGTAATCACGTGAACTGACTGTGACTGCAGTACGTAGAAAAGAAGGAAGAGCTCCCAAAGAGCGCTGAAGAAAAACGCAGAATACTTTATTTGTGAGATACAAGTTTAATGAGAAGACACGAGGTATAAACGAGACTTTGGATCACTTTGTAACGGAGTTAAAATTGCTGTAGCGAGAAACTTTTAAGTGCCGGGTCTTAGCTAACATTAAATAAAGCCGTAGACATCGCAACATCACACAAGAGAGCAGCTCACATGAACTGACTGAATGCAGTACGAGTGATCACTTCCATGCATCAAACCTGTTCAAAAAACGCATTACACAATTGACAAGGTGATGGCTTTATATGTCGTTCGTTTATAAAATAGGGGAGAAGCTGTGTAAAGGCTGTTTCACAAAAAAACCAGCAGAGCGTCTTATATGAGCAGGCAGTCAGCTAAAGAAGGGAATCAATAAATATCTATAATCATAATAAACGAACAAAAAATAATGTACAAGCCGTGGATTAAATAAAGGAAATGGGTACCTGAACAGTAAAGTGTCTCGAATAGCTACACAATAAGTATAAGAATCGTAATAAACGAACAATAAAACAGTACAGAACCGCGAAGCAAGGAGAAACGATGGCCTTATATGGTGTTCGTTTATAAAGCAGCGGAGAAGCTGTGTGAAGGCAGCTACACAAAAAAACAGCAGAGCGCCACACTCTGAATGTATTCCTTGCATCACCGTTATACCCTCTGATCTCCCATTTCAATTGAAATGCCTCAAATTTCCAGTAAGGCCCTGCTTCGCGATGACAATTAATAAGTCTCAGGGACACACCCTCCAAAAGGTTGCCATTGATCTGAGGCAACACTGCTTTCCTCCTGGACAAAACTATATGTTGCATTCTCAAAAGTAGTCTCAGTGCACAGTTTGGTCATATTACAACCGGAGTGCTGAACTAACAACGTGGTATACAAAGAGATCCTTAACAGATAGTTATTGGTATATTTTCCCTCAGTTAAAAAAGGTTTTCTTTTCTTCTTAATAAAAATTTAAGAGCAGTTCTTCGTACAAGCTAGGGATTTTGCTATATACAGTATATATATATATGTAGATATATATGTATGTATGTATGTTTATATATATGATATATATGTATATATATGTGTGTATATATATATATATATATGTGGATATGTATATATATATGTGTGTATATATGTAGATATGTATATATATACAATACAATTTTGTATAGCCCAAAATCACACAGGAAGTGCCGCAATGGGCTTTAACAGGCCCTGCCTCTTGACAGCCCCCCAGCCTTGACTCTCTAAGAAGACAAGGAAAAACTCCCAAAAAAAACCTTGTAGGGAAAAATGGAAGAAACCTTGGGAAAGGCAGTTCAAAGAGAGACCCCTTTCCAGGTAGGTTGGGCGTGCAGTGGGTGTCAAAAGAAGGGGTTCAATACAATACAATACACAGAACAGAACAAATCCTTAATACAGCATAATAATCCAAATTTTAGAGGCACAGAGCAGTATTTAACTGTAGATGATATCACATAATAAGATTTGGATATTTTTAGAGTCCTGGAGACCTCATCCATCAAGCTGCCTCCCCATTTGGCCATTCCACGGCTGAAACATTGCTCGCCAGCCAATCCGATGAAAGGACCCCTCTTTCCCATGATTCCTGTGATCCTCCATCAGGGATGACTTTACCATAGGCAGGCAAACAACTTGGCAGGTGGGTCGTGGCACCAATTGCCACATTTCAGTACCGAGAACAGAAACAGAATAGGTGAGGATTAGTAACAAATTATAACAATCATGTTACTTATGTTTTAGTGCTTTTATTTCCGGCGCCGCATCCGAGTAGCAGCCTTTCCAGCAGCTCCGTATATGACTTTATCTTTTTACCTTTTTATCTCTATTTTTCTCTATTTCACTGATCACTTCTACCACTTTCTTTTTGTGGAATTGCTCCCTGGACACTTTTTACTATTTTACTATTTGACATGGATTTTTACACTCCAAGAATCGCCTATTCAAGTAGTCAGCTTAAAGCACTGAGAAGAAATGCTTATGCCGGTGTGGTTCCTTATTAACCTGACGAGGTAAGAAGACGATATCGGGGCAGCCGAGCCGGCGCAAAGATAAAAGATAAGATTAAATCGAGACAACTTGAGAGAAAATAGCGTTATAAACTGTCGGTGCCTTCTGTGATCCTGGGAAATGTAAACTCACTACCAAATAAGATCGACGAACTGGCTGTGCTGGTGAAAAATGTCAGAACCTACAGAGAATGCAGCTTGCTGTGTTTTAGTGAAACGTGGCTAACGTCTACCATCCCAGATGCTAATGTGGAGCTACCCGGGTTTAGCACAGTTAGAGCGGACAGAGACGCAAGTACCTGTGGAAAGAAGAAAGGAGGAGGACTCGCTCTCTATGTCAATACAAAGTGGTGCAACTCAGGACATGTAAACGTTAAAATCTCCACTTGCTGCAGGGACATCGAACTGTTGGCCGTAAGTCTGTGCCCCTATTACTTGCCCAGACAGTTTGGACACGTGATTGCTGTTATTGTTTACATCCCCCCTCAAGCGTACGCGGAGATGGCGAGTGACATCATCCATTCCGCAGTTGCTAAGTTACAAACGCAGCACCCTGAGGCACTTGTGCTAATCGCTGGAGACTTTAACCATGTAACGCTGGACAAAACATTACCTGCCTTCTCCCAGTATGTGGATTGTAACACTCGGGGAAACAGGACTATCGACCTACTGTATGCAAACGTTAAAGACGAATTCAGCGCCACCCCTCTGCCTGCGCTTGGGAAAGCAGATCATAACCTGGTTCTGCTTCAGCCTCAATACAAACCAAGAGTGAGGGCGGTACCTACAAATACACGCTCATTCAGGAAGTGGTCCCCTATGGCAGAGTAGGCTCTAACAGACTGCTTTGGAACTACAGACTGGGATATATTGCTTGGGTCACATACTGAGAACATTGAAGAGGCTGTTGAATGCACAACTGATTACATCAACTTCTGTATGGACATTGTAGTTCCATTGTAGTAAGAACATTAGAATTAGAACATTAGAGCAATCTAGACGAGAACAGGCCATTCAGCCCAACAAAGCTCGCCAGTCCTATTCACTTGTTTCCTCCAAGAAAACATCAAGTCGAGTTTTGAAAGTCCCTAACGTCTTACTGTCTACCACACTACTTGGTAGCTTATTCCAAGTGTCTATTGTTCTTTGTGTAAAGAAAAACTTCCTAATGTTTGTGCGAAATTTACCCTTAACAAGTTTCCAACTGTGTCCCCGTGTTCTTGATGAGCTCATTTTAAAATACAAGTCTCCAACCACTGTACTAATTCCCTTCATAATTTTAAACACTTCAATCATGTCACCTCTTAATCTTCTTTTGCTTAAACTGTAAAGGCTCAGCTCTTTTAATCTTTCCTCATAATTCAACCCCTGTAGACCTGGAATCAGCCTAGTCGCTCTTCTCTTGACCTTTTCTAGTGCTGCTATGTCCTTTTTGTAGCCTGGAGACCAAACCTGCACACAGTACTCAAGATGAGGCCTCACCAGTGCATTATAAAGGTTGAGCATAACCTCCTTGGACTTGTACTCCACAGATTGTGCTATATAACCTAACATTCTGTTAGCCTTCTTAATGGCTTCTGAACACTGTTGGGAAGTTGATAGCTTGGAGTCCACTATGACTCCTAAATCCTTCTCATAAGGTGTACTCTCGATTTTCCGACTGCCCATTGTGTATTCAAACCTAATATTTTTACTACCTATGTGTAATACTTTACATTTACTGACATTAAATTTCATCTGCCACAAATCTGCCCAAGCCTGTATGCTATCCAAGTCCTTCTGTAATGATATAACGGATTCCAAATTATCTGCTAATCCACCTATCTTGGTATCATCTGCAAACTTAACCAGCTTGTTACTTATATTCCTATCTAAATCATTTATATATATTAAAAATAGCAGCGGCCCTAGCACTGACCCCTGTGGAACACCACTCATAACATCGGCCAGTTCTGATGAGGTTCCTCGCACCATCACCCTCTGCTTCCTGTGTTTGAGCCAATTCTGCACCCATCTAAAAACATCACCCTGAACTCCCACTTCTTTTAACTTGATGCCCAACCTCTCATGTGGCACCTTATCAAATGCTTTCTGAAAGTCCAGATAAATACTAGGATAAGCTCCACTTTGATCGTATCCTTTTGTTGCCTCCTCATAGAATTCCAACATTTTAGTAAAACACGACCTCCCTCTTCTGAACCCATGCTGACTGTTCAGAATAACTCCTGTCCTTGTCATGTGTTGCTCAATCTTATCCTTAATAATTCCTTCCATTAATTTTCCTGTGATGCTTGTTAAGCTTACTGGCCTATAGTTGCTTGCAGGCCCGTCGCGACAAGGCAGGCAAACCAAGCAATTGCTTGGGGCCCCGAGCTGGCCTGGGGCCCCAAGACAACGACTGGTTAAGAATAAAATGCAGCGACAAACTGTGTGAGCGCCCCATTGATAGTGAATGCAGTAAAGTGCAATGACACTGTTATCGGGATCCCCCTCAAGGGGGCCCCCCTCGCTGACAGCAGCCAGCCAACCACGCGATCTCTGCTGCCGGCAAAATACAAAACTTCCTCGGCAGTCATGAAGCGGAATTATGCTTAAGGAAGCCAAAAAAGAAAGAAGAGAAAGGAAGAGGAGGATAAGAAAAAACAAGACAGTGGTAAGTGATAAATTACACACATAAAATAGCTCTACTTGTCTTGTACAAATGGTGCAATTTTGCAAATAAAATAAATAAATAAAATACAGTACAGTCGGACGAACAGCTGCACAATGCTCATTCAGTAAATGCATAGCTAAAGACTAAAGATTAATTGTCAATTTACCTTCTATTAATGATTGTTATTATTATAAAGTGACTGGCACTTATGTCAGTTGAGCGGGATGTTCGCCAGTCTTTGGACATGGAGGACATTGTGATTGCCTTTGCAGAAAACAAGGCTCGCAAACAGCAGTTTTAGATAATTTGCACATGTTTGAGAGAACTGAAAAATGTTAATGTGAGTATGTATGTGTGTGTGTGTTTTTAAGTATGTTGGATTTAGTTATTGTGCACTTTTTTAATGTATATTTGATTTTATGGTACAGTGGTGTTTTTTGCAAATGTTCAATTGTTGAAAATGTTCAAATTTTATGCACTTTATATGCAACAGCAGTATTTGCACTCTAAACATTTTTTTATTTATGCACAGTATATGCAACAGCAGTATTTGCACTGTAAACCTTTTTTATTTATATAAAGTGTGAGTGAATTTAAACTGTATGGCTATGCTGTGGTTCCTTTGCGTACGTGCGTATGCGTCGTGGGGGCCTCCATGTCCATTTTGCTTGGGGCCCCCAAATTCCTTCAAACGGCCCTGGTTGCTTGGATCTGCCCTGTCACCCTTTTTATATAATGGGATGATATTTGCCATTTTCCAGTCCTTTGGAATCTCTCCAGTGCACAGTGACTTCCTAAAAATATGTGTCAAGGGTTTATATATGTACTCACTAGCCTCCTTAAGAACACGAGGATAAATATTATCTGGGCCTGGTGATTTGTTTGATTTCATTTTATTTAATCTGAGCAGCACTTCTCCCTCTACAATTTCCAAATCCCTCAGTACCTCCTTAGTAGTTGCGTTTACCTCTGGGAGGTCATCCACTTGCTCACTTGTAAACACCTTAGAAAAATGTAAGTTTAGGGCATCCACTGTTTCACTGTCTGTATCTTTTGATTCCCCTTTACTATTCCTGATGAACTTGACCTCCTCCTTAACTGTTCTTTTACTACTAAAATACTGAAAGAATCTCTTGGGGTCTTCTTTCGCCTTATCTGCTGTATTCCTCTCCAACTGTCTTTTAGCCTCTCTGATATCTTTCTTAATGGTTGTCCTCATTTTCTCATACGCGCTACGGTTCTCTTTGCAGACATTAGTCTTATATGCCTAATACAGCAGTTTTTTCCTTTGCAACTTCTTTTCTAAATCTTTATTAATCCATCGTGGAGTTTTTTTTAGTTTCATATTACTTCCAAATTTAGGTATGTATCTGTCCTGCATTACATGTAAAATATTTTTAAACCTGTTCCACTGCTCCTCGACTGTCTCCACATTTAAAAGCTTATCCCAGTCTATCCTACTTAGACTTTGTCGCATCTGCTCAAAATTAGCCATACCAAAGTTCATTTTAACAACTTTAGTCTTTGCATCTGTACTCTTACAAAATACTGAGAATTGTATTACATTATGGTCACTTGACCGTAGTGGTTCAATCACCTCTACACCCTCAATTCTATCCTGATTATTACAGAATACTAAATCCAGACAGGCTTCACCCCTTGTTGGTGCTTTAACATACTGTGTTAAAAAACAGTCGCTGATTACTTCTAAAACTCCTGCTCTTGTGCTCCTCCATCTGCAAGGTTATCCCAGTTAATATTTGGATAATTAAAGTCCCCCATGACTATAATATCCCCCTGTAAACTTGCCTTTTTGATATTACTAAAAAGATGTGTGTTGAAATTACTGTCTGAATTGGGTGGTCTATAACACACTCCTAAAATAAGACCTTTTTCCCTAATATTTTCCAGGCGAAGCCACATGTCCTCATTAAGATGGGGCTCATCATCCAACTGAAGATGATTTACATTTAAACCCTTTTTTGGCATAAACAGCAACCCCACCTCCTTTTCTGTTCTGTCTATCCTTCCTAAAAAATGTGTATCCCTCTATGTTACACTCATCCCCATCTTTGTTATTTAGCCAGGTTTCCGTTATTGCTATAATATCATAATTATGCTCTGCTACATACAACTCCAACTCACTTACCTTATTTTTGATACTTCTAGCATTAAGTCAAGCTATTTTTAATGTGTTAATCCTTCTACCTTTACGTGTATGCTGCTATGCTAACAACAAGCCATGGGTTACAAGTGACATCAAGGGCCTTTTGAACCAGAAGAAAAGGGCTTTTAAAGGTGGTGATCAGCATGAGCTCAAGTGCGTGCAGAAGGAACTCCAAGTCCAGCTCAGGGCGGCGAAAGAGCAGTACAGGAGATTGCTGGAGCATAAGTTGCAGAACAACAGCATGAAGGAAACCAAATGAACAACTTCTTTAATAGGTTTGATCACAGTAAACCACTCTCACCTCGGAGTACTGCATCCTCCAACCATCCTTCTGCTGATACCAGCATAGGTGAGACATCCCCACCCACAATTACAGCAGCCCATGTGAGCAGAGAGCTGAAAAGACTTCGTGCCAGCAAAGCAGCAGGTCCAGATGGTGTATCGCCACGACTGCTGAAGGCATGTGCGTTAGAACTGGGGAGTCCTCTACAGCGCATCTTCAACCTGAGCCTGGAACAGGGGAGAGTCCCAAGGCCTTGGAAAACATCTTGTATCACCCCTATCCCAAAGGTATCACGTCCTAGTGAGCTGAATGACTTCCGCCTGTTGCTCTGACGTCACATCTGATGAAGACCATGGAGCGGCTGCTGCTTCACCACCTGAGGCCACAGGTCTGTCACGCCTCCACCCTCTGCAGTTCGCATACCAGGAGAAGGTGGGAGCGGAGGATGCCATCATCTATATGCTACACCGATCCCTCTCCCACCTGGACAGAGGCAGTGGTGCTGTAAGAATTATGTTTTTGGACTTCTCTAGCGCCTTCAACACCATCCAACCTCTGCTCCTTAGAGACAAGCTGACTGAGATGGGAGTAGACTCACACCTGGTGGCATGGATTGTGGACTATCTTACAGACAGACCTCAATATGTGCGTCTTGGGAACTGCAGGTCTGACATTGTGTTCACCAATACAGGGGCGCCGCAGGGGACTGTACTTTTCGTCGGTCCTGTTCAATCTATATACATCAGACTTCCAATATGACTCGGAGTCCTGCCACGTGCAAAAGTTCACTGATGACACTGCTATTGTGGGCTGCATCAGGTGTGAGCAGGAGGAGGAGTACAGAAAGTTAATCAAAGACTTTGTTAAATGGTGCGACTCAAACCACTTACACCTTAACACCAGCAAGACCAAGGAGCTGGTGGTGGATTTTAGGAGGCCTAGGCCCCTCATGGACCCTGTGATCATCAGAGGTGACTGTGTGCAGAGGGTGCAGACCTTTAAATATCTGGGAGTGCAGCTGGATGACAAATTGGACTGGACTGCCAATACTGATGCTCTATGTAAGAAAGGTCAGAGCAGGCTATAATTTCTGAGAAGGTTGGCATCCTTCAACATCTGCAGTAAGATGCTGCAGATGTTCTACCAGATGGTTGTGGCGAGTGCCCTCTTCTACGTGGTGGTGTGCTGGGGTGGCAGCATAAAGATGAAAGATGCCTCACGCCTGTAAAAAATTGTTAAGAAGGCAGGCTCTATTGTAGGATTAAAGCGGGACAGTTTAACATCTGTGGCAGAGCGACGGGCACTAAGCAAACTCCTGTCAATCATGAATAATCCACTGCATCCACTTAACAGTGTCATCTCCAGACAGAGGAGTAGCTTCAGTGACAGACTTTTGTCACTGTCCTGCTCCACTGACAGACTGAGGAGATCGTTCCTCCCCCACACTATGCGACTCTTCAATTCCACCCGGGGGAGTAAATGCTAACATTAATTTTATTTTAATTTTTTTCATTTTTTTTTCATTTTTATTACTGTTTAATTTAATATTGTTTCTTTGTATCAGTATACTGCTGCTGGATTATGTGAATTTCCCCTTGGGATTAATAAAGTATCTATCTATCTATCTATCTATCTATCTATCTATCTATCTATCTATCTATCTATCTATCTATCTATCTATCTATCTATCTATCTATCTATCTATCTAATGACTAACAACAGAGATGCAGTCTGTACAGTTAATCAGCAGCTCTAGTCAGGATATGCTAAACTGAAGTAGTGAGTCTTCAGCCGAGATTTAAAGGCTGAGACCGAGGGGGCGTCTCTTATAGAAGCAGGAAGACCATTCCACAATTTAGGGGCCCTGTAACTAAAAGCTCGACCTCCCACTGTTATTTTATTAATCCTTGGAATCATAAGCAGACCGGCATCTTGAGATCTTAATGTGCGCTCAGGTTTGTAAGTCATGATAAGTTCAGACAAATAAACTGGACCTTGGCCATTTAATGCTTTATATGTTAAAAGAAGGATTTTGAAATCTGCCCTAAACTTAACCGGGAGCCAGTGTAAGGATTTAAGAACTGGAGTTATGTGTTCATATTTTCTTGTTCTTGTAATAATTCTTGCAGCCGCATTTTGGATTAACTGGAGGCTGTATAAAGAACAGTTTGAGCAGCCAGTGAACACCGCATTGCAGTAGTCAATCCTACTAGAGATAAATGCATGAATTAATTTCTCACAATCCTGTTTATTTAGAAAGCGCCTTAATTTCCTAACATTTTTAAGATGGAAGAAACATGTTTTGGACAACTTTGTAATATGTGCTTTAAATGACATGCTAGAATCAAAGATAACTCCTAGATTGCAGGCTGATTTAAATGATGACAGAATATCGCTGTGATCAGCGTCATTCCCTCCAACAATTAACATCTCTGTTTTATCTGTATTTAAAGACAAGTAGTTCTCACTCATCCACTCCTTTAATTCACTAACACGACTAATTAAAGACAACATTGGAGAAACTTCATTTGATTTAAATGAAAGGTATAACTGGGTGTCATCTGCATACGAGTGAAAATTAACATTATGTTTCCTAATGAGAGATCGTGGAAGCATGTAAAGTGAAATCAGTAAAGGTCCCAGTACTGAGCCCTGCGGGACACCATATTGAACTTCTGTGTATAACGATGGAGTACTGTCAGCACATTTCTGTACATATTGGAATCGATTTGATAAATAAGAACTAAACCAAGCGAGCACGGGCCTGTAAGCCCAACATCGTTTTCTAGCCTGTGCAGTAAAATAGAATGGTCAATGGTGTCAAATGCTGCACTTAAGTCTAACAACATAATTACAGTGGAGTTTCCTTCATCAGAGCATATCAGAATGTCATTTACAACCCGTGTTAGTGCAGTTTCTGTACATATATATATGTATATACTGTATGTGTCTGTGTATATATATATATATATATATATATATATATATATATATATATGTATGTATGTGTATATATATATATATGTATGTGTATGTGTGTATATATAGAGTATGTATATTTATCTATATGTATGTACAGTGGTGTGAAAAACTATTTGCCCCCTTCCTGATTTCTTATTCTTTTGCATGTTTGTCACACAAAATGTTTCTGATCATCAAACACATTTAACCATTAGTCAAATATAACACAAGTAAACACAAAATGCAGTTTTTAAATGATGGTTTTTATTATTTAGAGAGAAAAAAATCCAAACCTACATGGCCCTGTGTGAAAAAGTAATTGCCCCCTGAACCTAATAACTGGTTGGGCCACCCTTAGCAGCAATAACTGCAATCAAGCGTTTGCGATAACTTGCAATGAGTCTTTTACAGCTCTGGAGAAATTTTGGCCCACTCATCTTTGCAGAATTGTTGTAATTCAGCTTTATTTGAGGGTTTTCTAGCATGAACTGCCTTTTTAAGGTCATGCCATAGCATCTCAATTGGATTCAGGTCAGGACTTTGACTAGGCCACTCCAAAGTCTTCATTTTGTTTTTCTTCAGCCATTCAGAGGTGGATTTGCTGGTGTGTTTTGGGTCATTGTCCTGTTGCAGCACCCAAGATCGCTTCAGCTTGAGTTGACAAACAGATGGCCAGACATTCTTCTTCAGGATTTTTTGGTAGACAGTAGAATTCATGGTTCCATCTATCACAGCAAGCCTTCCAGGTCCTGAAGCAGCAAAACAACCCCAGACCATCACACTACCACCACCATATTTGACTGTTGGTATGATGTTCTTTTTCTGAAATGCTGTGTTCCTTTTACGCCAGATGTAACGGGACATTTGCCTTCCAAAAGTTCAACTTTTGTCTCATCAGTCCACAAGGTATTTTCCCAAAAGTCTTGGCAATCATTGAGATGTTTCTTAGCAAAATTGAGACAAGCTCTAATGTTGTTTTTGCTTAACAGTGGTTTGCGTCTTGGAAATCTGCCATGCAGGCCGTTTTTGCCCAGTCTCTTTGTTATGGTGGAGTCGTGAACACACCTTAATTGAAGCAAGTGAGGCCTGCAGTTCTTTAGACGTTGTCCTGGGGTCTTTTGTGACCTCTCGGATGAGTCGTCTCTGCGCTCTTGGGATAATTTTGGTCGGCCGGCCACTCCTGGGAAGGTTCACCACTGTTCCATGTTTTTGCCATTTGTGGATAATGGCTCTCTCTCACTGTGGTTCGCTGGAGTCCCAAAGCTTTAGAAATGGCTTTATAACCTTTACCAGACTGATAGATCTCAATTACTTCTGTTCTCATTTGTTCCTGAATTTCTTTGGATCTTGGCATGATGTCTAGCTTTTGAGGTGCTTTTGGTCTACTTCTCTGTGTCAGGCAGCTCCTATTTAAGTGATTTCTTGATTGAAACAGGTGTGGCAGTAATCAGGCCTGGAGGTGGCTAATGAAATTGAACTCAGGTGTGATATACCACAGTTAGGTTATTTTTTAACAAGGGGGCAATTACTTTTTCACACGGGCCATGTACGTTTGTATTTTTTTTCTCCCTAAATAATAAAAACCATCATTTAAAACCTGCATTTTGTGTTTACTTGTGTTATATTTGACTAATGGTTAAATGTGTTTGATGATCAGAAACATTTTGTGTGACAAACATGCAAAAGAATAAGAAATCAGGAAGGGGGCAAATAGTTTTTCACACCACTGCATATATGTATATGTGTGTGTGTATGTATGTATGTATGTATATGTATGTGTGTATATATGTTGATATGTGTATATACAGTATATGTATATATATGTAGATGTGTATATGTTGTCAGGGATGCCAGGGACAACGACCCGGCTGGGACGCCATGAAGGACCGGAAGAAGGTCAAAGCCCACCCTGGATCATGTGGGGGCCGCCTTCCTGCTTGCTCTGGGGGCCATGGGTTGAGGGCATGGAAGCCCTACCCTGTAGGGGCCCGTGGTCACCGCCAGGAGGCGCCCCAATGCCTTGGGGACCTGTTGCCCCAGCACTTCCGCCACACCAGGAAGTGCTGGGGGGAAGACTTTGGACGACACCCGGAGAGCTGCCGGGAGAACAGCCGGCACTTCCGCCACGCTGGGGCGTGGCGTGGGGAGTGTCGGAAGCACCTGGAGCTCATCCGGGTCATGTATAAAAGGGGCCGTCTCCCTTCATTTGAGGATAGAGTCGGGTGGAAGGAGGACGAGGCAAGAGAGGAGAGTGGAGGCGGCCCGAAGAAAGGCATTTGAGTGGCCAAGACTGTGTTGGGGTTTGTGCACTTGTGGACAGTGGGTCTTAGTGACCATATACATTGTAAATATTGTAAATAAAATACGTGTGGTGGTGAAGAACAACATGTCCGCCTGTCTATGTCCGGGTCGGCTCCACAATGTATATATATATAGATATGTGTATGTGTAGATATGTTTATATGTATATATGTATATGTATATATGTTTATATGTGTGTGGTTGTGTGTATATATATATATATATGACAGCAACACTCATAACAGTGACAAAACAATTACATTGACAATCATAACTTATAATTCATAACTTCTTTAACACACTACTTCTCCGCTGCAAAGCGCAGGTATTTTGCTAGTATATGTTGTGAACGGCACCCGGGCACAGACAGGCGGACATGTTGTTATCAAACCACCACACGTTTATTATACAAATTATTTACAATAATTAGGTCACAAAGACCCCAGTTCATTGGTCACACAGACCCAGTCACGTGCACAAACCCCAAAACAGTCACTCAGTCCTGGCCACAATGCCTTCTTCTCGGGCCGCCTCCACAACTCCTCTTGCCTCGTCCTTCTTCCACCCGACTCTAGCCTCGAATGAATGGAGACGGCCCCTTTTATGGAGGACCCGGATGAGCCCCAGGTGTTCCCGGCAATCTTCTGGCGCCCAAGTGTGGCGGAAGTGCCGGCTGTCCTCCCAGCTGCTCTCCGGGCGCCGTCATAAATCTTCCCCCCAGCACTTCCTGGTGTGGCGGGAGTGCTGGGGAAACAAGTCCCCAAGGCATTGGGGCGCCTCCTGGCGGTGACCACGGGCCCCTACAGGGAAGGGCTTCCATGCCCTCGACCCGTGGCCCCCAAAGCAACCCGGAAGGCAAACCCCATGGTCCAGGCAGGGGCTCTGACCCTCTTCCGGTCCCTCCTGGCGTCCCGGCCGGGTCATGGCCCCTGGCATCCCTGACAATGTATATATATATATATCATTTTTAATGTAGGAAGATAATTTTGACCTGATCATTTTAGAAGTAGCTCGCATGCTGAAAAAGTGTGGGCACCCCTGTGTTAAACTGTCATCTGGCACCCCAGAATCCAACGTCTGAGCATACTGCCCACTTCCTCTCTTCTGCGGCAGCAATCCACAATTCCTCATCTTCCACTTGCTTGTAGGAATTGAACTCATTTTCTTCCCCAATTTGGGCATCTTGTCAGTATAAGCTGGTTTGCTACCATGTGCCACCAGATCTTTCTAAGCTTGCTCGTTATCCTCTAATTTCATCTAAGGATATCTTCATCTTCATCCTAGGGATCCACAAACATGATCTTACCATAATGCACTCTGAAGCTTTACTTGATAAAATGATAAAGTTGATCATTTCTTATTAGTCTCTTCTTCCCATAATACTCTGTGACGACCACTGTGGATATCTCTCTCTCTCAGCCTCTCCCGTCCCTCTTTCCCCAGTATTATGTATAACATATTTCAATGAGATTTTCTTTATCAGCAAGTGCAACATATGAATATGAACAGGACAAGTGGCCAGCTGCTAAACCTGCTCTGACCTCTTAAGCTGGGAGGCCCCATTTTGGCCATGCCCATTCTCTTCTGAAACTCGAGATAACCAACTGAATAAAGAAGCACTCTAGAATGACTTCTTTATTCAGGCTGAACTGGGATGTGATTGTTATTTAAAGATAATCTGAGAAAAGGAGGGAAAAACAACTTTATTTTGTGAAGATATGGCTAAATCCAGGGTTTGGAATTCTGGGAACAGAGTAAATTTGAGTTGAACCAAAACCTCTGAATACTTCAGTGTGTAGTGTTGCAAAAGTATAGCGGAAAGTTTCTGTTTCTATTATAAGGTACCTGGTCCAAAAAATTGGAGTTTCACTGTTTTAGGAATAAAGTGAAAGTTAACAGCATCAAATGGCACAGTTTAAACTGGCTATTAAGAAGTTTCAGTTGTTGAATGTTCACTAAATGAAAGCTCACCCTAATTGTTGGATCTCAAAAACATGCTTACTTGTTGTTTTTAAGGTATTTCACTATCAAATCATACACGTAACAGTCCCAGGCCTATCTCAACAAGTACTTGCATACCCTTTCTAACAGAGGAGGCCTGTATCCTCTTTCTCCTATTGACTCCCCTTTCCATTTCCATCTTCAACTGGCTTTGTTTCTTGCTACTCTTACTTCCTACCAACAGTCATTCCTCTTCTTTTTATCCCTGAGTTCAACTGGCCCTGCTAAGGCTGATGTTAACCTCCATGGTCAGGAGGCTAGGGGACAACCAGGGCACTAATCCCCATCAGGATTTTGTGGTGTGTTGCAACAAGGAAACCTGATACCCTTTTAATGATTCAGACATCATGAGCTGAGCTGTTCTTGGGCTACTCCTGCTCACCAGATGAAAACAAGAACCAAGAAAGTTCTTCCTAAGAATCCTTGCTGGGGACACGCACCGGCCTGTTTGGCACCAGTAATAAATTATGAGAATAGCACCCCAAGCAGTATCATCACCATCTGAAGAGTTCCAAACTCTGGCCAGAAGCACACCAACTGTGTGTGTATAGCTATTTGGGAAATTTGGTCATTCTTGACAGTTACTGATTATCTCTCTTTGTCAGACTTATCTACCTCACTAACTTTTCAGCAGTGTGTATCTTTAACTTTGTATGATGATGGGTCAACATCTAAACGTATCTCAAATCCACCCAAACTCTTTTACAGTATTCCAAGGCAAATCATAAAGCAAATGCTAATTATGACATTGCAACATGGCTGAATACGTAAAAATTACCTAACAATAACTTGGTTAATAAGACTAACATATGATTCTGGCAATACTGCAAAGTAATTTACAAAGATAGTAAAAAGCAGATTGTGCAAAGCTGCTGCATTCACAGTTGATCTAAAGTGCCAAAACTAACATCATGGGACTCTGATCAATGAACAGCTGATTTGTGTGAATAAAGGTGAAGGTTTGCAAAAGCCAATCTGAGTTGTTTGGAGTTTGAACACATAGTTTTACCCTTTCCGTAGTCAGTAATGCTGCTATAACCTTTAATTGGACAGCTTAAGAATTATATCTGCATACAGATAAAGACTTAAATAAACAGTAGAAGCCGACTTTTCTTGGTGTTACTGAATACAGGGAAAATTCTGTTTGGAAAAACATAATGAATTCACAGAACACTTCTGTAATAATAATAAAAATCTTCTTCTTCTTTCAGCTGCTCCCGTTAGGGGTTGCCACAGCGGATAATCTTTTTCCATATCTTCCTGTCCTGTGCATTTTGCTCTGTTACACCCATCACCTGCATGTCCTCTCTCACCACATCCATAAACCTTCTCTTAGGCCTTCCTCTTTTCCTCTTGCCTGGCAGCTCTATCCTTAACATCCTTTTCCCAATATAACCACCCGCCCTTTGCACATGTCCAAACCAAAGCAATCTCGCCTCTCTGACTTTGTCTCCCAACCATCCAACCTGAGCTGACCCTCTAATGTACTCATTTCTAATCCTGTCCATTCTCGTCACACCCAATGCAAATCTTAGCATCTTTAACTCTTCCACCTCCAGCTCTTCTTCTGATTTCTGGTCAGTGCCACCATCTCCAATCCATATAATAAAGCTGGTCTCACTACCATCCTGTAGACCTTCCCTTTCACTCTCGATGATAACAGTCTGTCACAAATTACTCCTTACACCCGATTCACTATCTCCAACCTTCTCTCTCTCTCACTCTCTTCATTCATTAACCTCTTAAAGTAATCCTTCCATCTTCTCAACACACCTACCTCGATTGTGAATATGTTTCCATCTTTATCCTTTATCACCCTAACCTGCTGCACATCTCTTCCAGGTTAGTTCCTCTGTCTAGCCATTTGGTACAGGTCCTTTTCTCCCCCCCTTAGTGTCCAGCCTCTCATACAATTCATCATATGCCTTTTCTTTAGCCTTTGCCACCTCTCTCTTCCACCACCAGGTTTCCTTTATCTCACTCCTCTGTCTAGATGTCACACCAAGCACCCTTCTTGCAGTCAGCCTTACTATTTCTGCTGTAGTTGCCCAGCAATCTGGTAACTCTTTACTGTCACCTAGTGCCTGTCTTACCTACTCCCTAATTGAACCTTGCAGTCTTCCTTTTTCAATTTCCACCATTTGATCCTTGACTCTGCCCTCACTCTACTCCTCTTCTTGATTGCCAACATCATCCTAGAGGCTACCATCCTATGCTGCCTAACTATACTTTCCTCTGCTACCACTTTGCAGTCTTCAATCTCCTTCAGATTGACTCTTCTGCATAGGATATAATCTACCTGTGTGCATCTTCCTCCACTCTCGTACACCACCCTATGTTACTCCCTCTTCTAAAAATATGTATTCACCACATCCATACCCACCCTTTTTTGCAAAATCCACTATCATCTGACTTTTTTAATTTCTCTCCTTGTTACCATACCTACCCATCACCTCCTTGTCTCCTCTATTTCCTTCAACAACATGTCCATTGAAATCTGCTTCAATCACCACTTTCCGTCTCTTGGGTACACTATCCATAACTTCATTCAACTCACTCCAGAAATCTTCCGCCTCATCCATCACACACCCAACTTGTGGGGCATATGCACTAACAACATTAATCATCACACCTCCAATTTCCAGCTTATGTATATGTATTATATGTATATGTATTATGTATAATAGCTCTGTCTGACACTCTTTTCACTTCCAAAACACTTGTGACATACCTTTCCTTCAGAATAACCCCTACCTTCCATTCACAGCATGATAGAACAATTTTAATTTACCTCCGATCCACCTGGCCTTACTCCCCTTCCATTTAGTCTCTTGCACGCATAATATAGTATAGAGTATTTTACTTTTTTACAGAAGACAGATGCAGAAATAAATACTCTATTATAACAAGCAAGAACAGCCCCCTTAAATACACACCAGATATACTAAAAAGAAAGAAACCTTTGAACTTGCCTAAAGATAAAAAGAGCAGTCATAGTCACAGTGAGGCATCCCAAAGATGTAATGCCATTTGTATAATGGAACGGCAGCTGTGTTTCCTGACGCATACTGTATCTACTGAATAATTTGTTGACTGTAAGTACTCAGTGACAGCATATTGTAGAGGGGATGTCCAGCATTGTTCATAATGGCACACAGTTTTGTCTTCATTCTATCCTTCACTACTTTCTCCAGGGAGTCCAGATTGTGTCTCACAACTTAGTTATGACTTTGTAATAAGCTTGTTGATTTGGTGAGACTCTCTTGAAGTGATTTTATCAGCCCAGAATGTCATATTTCACTGGCCAGTACAGAGTTGTTAAACATGTAATGGATATCATCAAACATATTAAAGGAGCACAGTTTCCCAAGACGTTTCCTAAGAAGAAAAGAGTCTGCATTGTCCTTTCCAATATAGTTAATCAATTTTACTAGACCAGTCCAGCCTGTCTTTGATTTGGACCCCCAAGTATTTGTAGCAGTGAACCATGTCTTTATCCGTTCCTTGAATAGTGACCAAATGTAGAAGCTCTTTAGTGTGGCCATAATCAATAATTGGTTTCATGGCTTTGCTGATTTTAAGTTGCAGACAATTCTCGTTGAACCAAGAAACAAACTTCACCTCCAGACTCCTATGCTCTGTCTCATCCCCTTTATCAGTACACCCCATAATTGCAGAATTATCTGTGAATTTCTGCAGGTGACATGACGCGGCATTATACTGTATTTATAATCTGAGGTGTACAGAAGGAAGAGAAAAGGAGACAGGGCTGTAACTTGTGGTGCTCCAGTGTTGTTCACATACAAATCAGGCATACAGTCCTTTGATCTTTACAAAGTGTGGTAATCCCGACAGGTAGTCAGTTTTCCAGGAAACCATGGGCTCATCTATCTACATTAAGCTTTGGTACATGTCAGCTATTCCAAGGGTTCCCAATCCAGTCTTTGGAAATCCCCATACTGTTTAGGTTTTTGCTTACTCCCAGATAACCTTCATCAGGCAATATATAACATTTGTAATACACCCATATGGGCCCTATGTGATGCTTGGGAGCACAATTTAATATTTTGCCCCATATCAAACACATTTTGGTGCCCATAAGGGGCTTGTACTGGAAAGGTTTCAGAGAGACAATAATTATCCTGGCAACTGCTCATGTTAGTGGAAACCAATCCTGCTGATTTATGTCAGTCCATCGCAGGGCACACCCACACTTACTCATACTATCCTGCCCCAAATTCATCAATTAACCATGCAAGTCTTTGGAATATAGAAGGATTCTCAGTGTATCTGTAGACAATCTAATGCAATAGCTTGCCACAGTTTGGAGAATCTTTTCCATGATACAAAATAATAAAATACTGACATAACAGTGCAGTCCAAGGATATGAAATTTTGCATATATGTGAGGAGAACTTTCCTTAACCCTTTAAACTCAATCGCATTGTATTGGACCCACCGGTGGGACCAAACAATGATGCAAACTTTTTAAATCATTCATTTTCTCAGTGCTATAATTAAAGTACAGTGTTTTGCCAATAAAATGACATTTGCATACTCTGAAACCACATAGCAATGCTTTCTTTTTTTCACTCAAAGATGCTATTTCAAAATGACTTTTTTGAATATCCTCATTAAAATCTGTGCACTTTTACGGACAATATTATTTACTACATGAAAGGGGTGTTTCTATATTTCAGACTTTCTTTTTTTGTAAACATGTTTTTGAATCTTCCAACTATTAGTTATGTAATTGAGATACATAGTATAATTTCTTTACCAACTATACAGTGCATCCAGAAAGTATTCACAGCGCATCACTTTTTCCACATTTTATGTTACAGCCTTATTCCAAAATGGATTAAATTCATTTTTTTTCTCAGAATTCTACACACAACACCCCATAATTACAACGTGAAAAAAGCTTACTTGATTTTTTTGCAAATTTATTAATAATAAAAAAACAGAGAAATCACATATACATAAGTATTCACAGCCTTTGCTCAATACTTTGTCGATGCACCTTTGGCAGCAATTACAGCCTCAAGTCTTTTTGAATATGATGCCACAAGCTTGGCACACCTATCCTTGGCTAGTTTCGCCCATTCCTCTTTGCAGCTTCTCTTAAGCTCCATCAGGTTGGATGGGAAGCGTCAGTGCACAGCCATTTTGAGATCTCTCCAGAGACATTCTATCAGATTCAAGTCTGGGCTCTGGCTGGGCCACTTAAGGACATTCACAGAGTTGTCCTGAAGCCACTCCTTTGATATCTTGGCTGTGTGCTTAGGGTCGTTGTCCTGCTGAAAGATGAACCGTGCCCCAGTCTGAGGTCAAGAGCGCTCTGGAGCAGGTTTTCATCCAGGATGTGTCTGTACATTGCTGCAGTCATCTTTCCCTTTCTCCTGACTAGTCTCCCAGTTCCTGCTGCTGAAAAACATCCCCACACCATGATGCTAACACCACCATACTTCACTGTAGGGATGGTATTGGCCTGGTGATGAGCGGTGCCTGGTTTCCTCCAAACGTAACACCTGGCATTCACGCCAAAGAGTTCAATCTTTGTCTCATCAGACCAGAGAATTTTGTTTCTTATGGTCTGAGAGTCCTTCAGGTGCCTTTTGGCAAACTCCAGGTGGGCTGCCATGGACCTTTTAATAAGGAGTGGCTTCCCTCTGGCCACTCTACCATACAGGCTTGATTGGTGGATTGCTGCAGAGATGGTTGTCCTTCTGGAAGGTTCTCCTCTCTCCACAGAGGACCTCTGGAGCTCTGACAGAGTGATCATCGGGTTCTTGGTCACCTCCCTAAGGCCCTTCTCCCCCGATCGCTCAGCTTAGATGGCTGGCCAGCTCTAGGATGAGTCCTGGTGGTTTCAAACTTCTTCCATTTACAGATGATGGAGGCCACTGTGCTCATTGGGACCTTCAAAGCAGCAGAATTTTTTTCTGTAACCTTCCTCAGATTTGTGCCTTTAGACAATCCTGTCTCGGCGGTCTACAGACAATTCCTTTGACTTCATGCTTGGTTTGTGCTCTGACATGAACTGTCAACTGTGGGACCTTATATAGACAGGTGTGTGCCTATCCAAATCATGTTCAATCAACTGAATTTACCACAGATGGACTCCAATTAAGCTGCAGAAACATCTCAAGGATGATCAGGGGAAACAGGATGCACCTGAGCTCAATTTTGAGCTTCATGGCAAAGGCTGTGAATACTTATGTACATGTGCTTTCTCAGTTTTTTTATTTTTAATAAATTTGCAAATAATCTCAAGTAAACTTTTTTCACGTTGTCATTATGGGGTGTTGTGTGTAGAATTCTGAGGAAAAAAAATTAATTTAATCCATTTTGGAATAAGGCTGTAACATAACAAAATGAGGAAAAAGTGATGCACTGTGAATACTTTCCGGATGCACTGTATATACTCTGACAGTAGGCTTCCGTCCTATAAAATGATACAATGCTATTTGCCTTCAATAATGAAACTGTATGTTATGGATACTACTAGGAATAACATTCAAAGTGCATTTTCTGGTAAAAAAAAAATATATATATACTGTATATTTTGACTTTTGCAACTTTTTCTGCTGCCACATAGGTATACACCATAATAATATTATCCAGGTAAAATCCTGAAAAAGAACTGTCTGACCTTTATTTTGATGGGTAGAACAATGAGAAGTGAAGCAGAATAACAAATTTTATTAGCTAACTGAACAGATTACAATCTGCAGGTTTTCAAGGCTGCTCAAGCCCTTTCTTCAATTGCCTACTGTACAAGGGGTCTGAGCTCCCTCGAAAGCTTGCATATTGTAATCTGTTCAGCCAGCTGTTAAAAGGTATCATTGTGCTTCACTTCTAGTTGCATCCATAATGGCTAACATGGTATAACACCCTGATACTACAGAGGGGTAGAGCATTAATGTTTAGTGAAGGATGATGAAGTTACAGCCAGTTAAATCAAACTAGCAGAAAACGTAGAGAAATGAAGCTGAGTTTAAAGGGTTAAATAACTCTTGGTCGAAGTTGGAATGGCTGCAGCTTTGGCAACAGAGAAGATTAGTTCCCGTTTTAATCAGCAACCTCGACCTGGTTGTGTGATACTGTGAGGTGACGTCGTGTAAGCTGATGAGCTGCATTGGCGTGATAGCGAAAAGTCAGCAAAATCTACGTTAACGAGGACCTTCAGGAGGCGGGGAACTATACGGGGAGAGGCGTGCCAGTACGCTGAAATTTAATGTCGGTAATACGACCTGATCCAGTTCTCCTTCTCGGCGCCCCTCCTTGTGGCTCACCAGCCACTGTCTGTGCACGCGGGAAGGGGCGGGCAGAGGAGGTGTTAAAAAGGCTGCGCGCGATGCAGAGCGCTCCCTTCCTGTGTGCAGTGGAGCGACTGTTTTGTTTCTTTTCTATCGAGCTATCTTCAGACATGGCCGCGTACCTCAAGGTCTTACAATCCCTCTCCAAATATTCCGCGACCTTCGCTGGCAAAACCCCGGCTGTATTAGCCCCAGCCGCCTGTCAACACCGGCAGCAAAGGAACTGTGAGTAAAAACGCGTCACCGTTAATGACCGGCTTGCAGAACCGAACCGTCGATTCATTCATTGCTGCGTTATCTTTTGTGGGAAGCATGTCTTTAAATGAACTTCTTCTTTCAGACCATTGTTGAGTGACAGCGGACAGCTGCATCTGTGTTCTTCCTTCGATGCCTGACTGCCTGTGGCTTCTTTATTCTTTTGCAGTGCCTAGTAATACCGGCCGCCGAAACTGGAGCGCGTCGGCTTTGTTCGGAACCTACTGACGTGTAGCCCGAAACCACACTGTCGGTGACCTCTGTCAGTCAGTGGCTTTTTTATCGCCCCGGGTGATCGATTTTTGAAAAATTCGCGACGGGTATTCTTAAACCAGATGATCAAGTATTGGTTGGTCTCGTTCATTTTCTATATTGGTGCTTTCGATTAAGGGGAATCAAGGTCAAAAGAAAAACGGAAGCTTTATACAAAATCTAATGAGCACAATCCAGCAGACCTGGAGATGTGTCGAGGCAACAGTGATTGGATTGACATTTAAAAGTAATTTCTCATGGATCTCTAAAAATAAGTGTTAAAGTTAAGGGTGAAAAAGCCGGTAGGCCTTGCGTTTATCCCGATCAGACTTCGTCACGCGATGAGAGATCACGTACGCGCTGCCCAAGGCTCTGCTGCAGCGTTTAGGAAGCTGTAGACGCGGCGTGTGTTTGTCTTAGATACCTACGGACTGGATAAACATTAGGCTTTTTACTTTTAACGAGTGCTTTGCAATTTGACCCAGTCAGTGTTTTTGGTTGTAGTCAAGGTTACTTATGCGGTGTGACTTTCCTTCGTCTTCTTTAATCCACCCCATCCCCCCGACGTACCTCGTTTATGATTCCACCATGTCTCTTTGCACCATCATTCTATGAATCCTATTAATATCCGTCATTGCCCCTCTGTTGTCTGTTTCTCATTATCGATGTTACTCCCACTGACATTTCTGCAGTGCTGTCAGCGATTCTGTTTCTCAGGAGCTCAGGTCTTAAGAGATCAATAATTACAGCCCGTGTAGTCTGTTATAATCCCTTGATCCATATTATTATTAAATGCTCATCAAAAAGGATTCCTCAATTTAAATCATTTTATGCCACTGTGTATCGTTGATAGAATTGTACCTGTGCATGCACAAAGTTAGGCCAGCAAGGAGAAGTTAGTCCTCTTTAACACCTACAGGTCTCCTTTGCAGACATCAAGGTCAACATTAGGACATTTCCAAAGTAAGAGTCCACTTCCTGCAATGGGTGAGGGGTTGTTGATTTTTTTTTTTTTTTGGAATATGAGTGCATTTCTTTAACAATTTGTCATTCTTAACATTTATACTTACCATCATTGATTGTGTTTTTTTTTTTAAATAAACTTTTTCATTGTAGATATGACAAGTGTTTGGAATTGGGAATAGCTGTGCTTCATAGTCTAAACTCTTTAATAGTCTGCTGCAAGAACTGAAGTGTTTTTGACTTCACTTTTTTGCATATATTAAGCTGTGCTTTTTGAAAGTTTTGTCACACTTCACATTACATTTATTGCTGTTTTAATAGTTGGTGACTTGAATATGTAATAATTGTAATATTTGAATGGGCAACCAGGAAGAAGATTCAGAATTGTTTATTAACAATTCATGTAAGATGCCTTCTGTTATAAGAAAGGCTTTAAAAACATCCAGAATGGCTTTTTGGGCCTCTTGGGAAAATTTTATTTAAAATTGTTTCTTAAAATTGCTGCATTCAGGGTACCCTTTGTCATTAGACATGTTTTAAAGACACTCTGAAGGGCATTTTGTATGTCTAAGTCAAAAGAAGTGTTATGCTACATTAGGGAAACTTAATCTGTGGTATGAATACTGCTTACACTTTTTCTGGAACTGCCCCACATTTCAGTCATATATAGAAATAAATGATTTGTTTTCATTTATTTCACCTATGCTGGAATGTTGCATCAGTGGTAAGAACTGTTGCTACACAAATCAGCTATTCCATGCCCGACTCTTTGCGTGGTGTGGTGTTTGTGTCGTTTTCTGCACATATCTTTGAAAGTTAGTTGGAGAGTCCATACTGGCCATGTTTGTGAGGGTAAATGAGGGTGGGTATGTGAATGGGCCCTGTGGTAGACTTGTGAGTCTTAAGATCTCATATCTGATACTGCAGGCACAGGCGGCAGCATCTTAGAATTGTTTCAAACAGGGATTAAAATTTTAGGTGTGTTTTAACCCAGAGTGGAGATGTTTTTCCAAAAGTAAATATATGTATTGTCCCAAACTAGGAAAATTGTAAATTGCAGCAGTTATGACCATACTTTTTGTTTTTTATCATCTGCAGTCCATATTGCCTAAAATAAACCTTGTTTTGTTAGTCTTTATTTGGCCATATTGAGCTATGTGAAGTAAAAGTGCTTAAATACCAGATTCGTTTAAGACTTTCTTCAATGAGGACAATTTAAAAAGCTTAACTGAGCTTTGAGAGATTACCAGACATCATCTGTTTGTGTTTTTGCCAGATTGCCTTTTGTTCCTAGTTTGTAAAGCTGAGCAATCTACTGAAGGCGTTTTTCTATTTTGTTCAATAAAGACATGCAGGTTAGCTGCACTGGCGATTCTAAATTGTCCCTAGTGTGTGCTTGGTGTGTGTGTGTGCGCGCCCTGTGGTGGGCTGGTGCCATGCCTGGGTTTTGTTTTCTGCCTTCCATCACGTGTTGGCTGAAATTGGCTCCGGCAGACCCCCATGACCCTGTAGTTCGGATATAGCAGGTTGGAGGATGGATGGATGTAAAAAGTTACCCAAAAAGTCGTCTAATTAATGTATTCAATCTGAAAAAGACAAAAGAATAGAACAGTTTTAAATATACAATACGATAGGACTGAAAGAGATATTTTTAAGTTGGCTAATATGACACTTCACAGTTTCTTCGTGGCACCAGCAGTGTGTTCTATGAATACATGTATTTTTAAACTGCTTGTTTGTTTGAAAAGGAATGGGTCTCTAGGCAGCATACTGTAGTGGAGGTGAACCGCCTCTCGCCACCCCCATTCATTCTCAATAGCAAGCCTGCTTGTACTGTTGTACATAACAGGAAGTTGTCTCTCGTTCAGTACATCAGACGTGCAGACGACGAGTGCCTTCCAACTGTGATAGCGTGTACAGTGCAGTGCAGAAGAGCTCATTTTAACCTTTTGTCTTCACCCTTCAAGAATGTCTCTGAAACACAGATCTGATGCAAGTGCTGGTGATACAGTAAAGAAGAGAAAAACCATCACCATGGAAAATAAAGTAGAAATGATAAAAGGTCAGGGAGAGGTGAAACTCCATCATTCATCGGCAGAGCACTTGTTTACAGTTAGTCAACAATAGCATTTTTTAAAATAATGTGCCTGTTCCGACTTACATACAAATTCAACTTAAGAACAAACCTACAGGCCCTATCTCATATGTAACCCGGGGACCGCCTGTATATGATAAACAATTAACTGTATAATTCTACACAAAACTGTAAGTGTTGATTCTCTGATGCAGTCTTACATGTTTCTTGCAATGAGAAGTGAAGCCAAACAACATCTTTTATTGGCTAACTGAGCAGATTACAATATGCAAGCTTTTAAGGCAGCTAAGGCCTCTTTTTCAGGCTGGGCTATTACAGTTCAGTCAGTCGCACAACTTGATGTACTTGGTTTTAGAGAATTGAAAACAGACAATTAGCCTGTTTGCTATAACAGTTCATTATTAAATTCTGCATTGTATCATTTTATTTACCATAGAAGCATGTACAATGTTTGAGTGCTGTAGTTGTTTGTGTTACCTGGGTGATGTGTTTTAATGATTCTAACATTCATTGACAAATTCTTGTAACTTTTTTTCTCCAAGGCCTTGGTAATTGTGCTAAAATAAAAGTTGCTATTCTGGAGAGCACAATTTACATTACATGTTCTACAAAATTCTTAGGATTCACCATTCCTGTAACAGAACCTTTAGGCTTGTTTTATTTTGTGAGACTTTTGATAGTATCAGGTGGTACAGCTTATTAGCTTCTTGTTTTCCCAGTGACTGTTACCTCACATTTATCTTTTTGCAATGTATACCACTGAAACACTATTTTCACTTAAGAAAAAAAAAGATCTGTACTTAAAACAGCTGGCTTGGGTGATTCCCAAGCTATTTTTTGAATAATACATTTTGATGATCTGATCTTTGGCTTCATTTTCCTTTTTCCATTGTTCTCAGAAACCCACATAATGTTACTTTTCCCAGACTGCAAATACTGAGGTTTCCTGTGGGCTTTCTAGGAACAAATACCATTCAGCCTTGGAGTGAATCTGGTGGATCTTTTTAATTCAACCTTATGTACAGCACACTTCACAGTGCCCACCTTCACTTGCCTTGTGAAAAAGCTAGCAAGCATTATTGAAACTCCTATGAATTGACAGCAGAGTTATGGTATGTGTTAATAGTAAGGTAGAATAAGTATATGTGAAATTGGTGTAGAATAATCAGTTTCTGGGACAGCCAAATTAAATTGTAAGAGAGAAACTCTGACATAATTCTCTTATCAGTAAGGAAGTATTTTCTGTTTAGGTTTGACTAATCAAATGTATTGTTAGTTTACCAAAGCTATCAGTTAAATCACTTTTATCTGGGGCTACCTGTGTTGGCTGGATGCTGCCAGACTCTCTTCCCATCTTTAAGCAGTTTGCTGCATCTTTAACACTAGAATCCCAGAAGTCTACGAAAAACTTAGCCTACGAAATCCTGGTCTACCTTAAATCCCTTCGCTGTAGGGAGATAAGTAAATAAATCAAGGTAAATAACATTCAGTCTAGCTTTTATGTAAGTAACATACATTTTTTTTTTATATAAAGACCATCACAAAACATAATCAAAAACAGGACTTTGCACAATACCTTGGCGAGCTCTCGAAGCCCTGCTTCTTCTTTGAAGGACAGGTGTGGGACAGATTGACTGGCAGGACGGTACCGTCTTTCGCCTTCACGCCTGTTGCAGCTGCATTGTTCTTGTATGTGAGTGGACATTTCTTGCAGGGAGGACTGTTCTTTTTCTCCGAACCCTCATCCTCATTTAAGTTCACCTCTGCTATATAGCACATCTTTATTTGAAAACAACAGTGTCAGATCGGGGTGAGCATGATCGTAAAAAAACCCTAACCTTTACTAGTACCATACATTTACACTGGCTGTTACAGACTCAAATCAAATGTATGTTTTTATTTTATAACAGTAACTATAAAACCAGCTAACTACTCAAAACATTAAATCTGGGAAATGGGTAGGATCGCACTCACGACTTGTTGGTTTTGAGTCAGCAGTTCTTACTGCTGTACTACCAAAGCAATTGTATCAATGACGTACACTAACCCAATCTCTTTTTTTCTTGGTTATACTCTTGAATAAAAGCGTACTTGTTTTGTAATACGTCTATCTTTTATCCGTCCATCCATCCATCCATCCATCCATCCTCTTCTGCTTATCCGAGATCGGGCAGCAGCTTGAGTAGAGATGCCCAGACTTCCCTCTCCATGGCCACTTCTTCTAGCTCTTCTGGGGGAATCCCGAGGCGTTCCCAGTCCAGCCGGGAGACAAAGTCCCTCCAGCGTGTCCTGGGTGTTCCCTGGGGCCTCCTCCCGGTTAGACGTGCCCGGAACACCTCACCAGGGAGGCATTCTGATCAGATGTCCGAGCCACCTCATCTGACTTCTCTCGATGCGGAGGAGCAGCGGCCCTACTCTGAGCCCCTCCCGGATGACTGACGTTCTCACCCTATCTTTAAGGGAAAGCACAGACACCCTGCAGAGGAAAATCATTTCAGCCGCTTATATTCGTGATCGCGTTCTTTCGGTCACTACCCATAGCTCATGACCATAGGTGAGGGTAGGAACGTAGATCGACTGGTAAATTGATAGCTTTTTCACCATGACAGATTGATGCAGATGCCGCACCGATCCGCCTGTCGATCTCACGCTCCATTCTTCCCTCACTCGTGAACAAGACCCTGAGATACTTGAACTCCTCCACTTGGGGCAGGATCTCGCACTCCACCCTTTTCCGGCTGAGGACCATGGTCTGTGATTTGAAGGTGCTGATTCCCATCCCAGCCGCTTCATGCTCAGGTGCGAACCAATCCAGAGAGAGCTGAAGATCACAGCTTAATGAAGCAAACAGGACAACCTCATCTGCAAAAAGCAGTGATCCAATCCTGAGTCCACCAAACCGGACCCCCTCAATGCCCTGGCTGTGCCTAGAAATTTTTGTCCATAAAAGTTAGGAACAGAATCGTTGACAAAGGGTAGCCCTGGTGGAGTCCATCTCTCACTGGAAATGGGTTCGACTTACTCGAAGACCAAGCTCTGACACCGGTTGTACAGGGACCGAACAGGCCTTATCAGGGGTTTCGGTACCACATACTTCCAAGGCACCCCCACAGGATTCCCCGAGGGACATGGTTTAACGCCTTTTCCAAGTCCACAAAATACATACATACTGGTTGGGCAAACTCCCATGCACCCTCTAGGATCCTGCTAAGGGTGTAGAGTTGAATCTGAGGTTCGACTATCTGACGGACCCTCCTCTCCAGGACCCCCAAATAGACTTTTCCAGGGAGGCTGAGGAGTGTGATCCCTCTGTAGTTGGAACACACCCCGTCTTAAAGAGGGGGACCACCACCCCAGTCTGCCAATCCAGAGGCACTGTCCCCGATGTCCATGCGATGTTGCAGAGGCGTGTCAACCAGGACAATCCTACAACATCCAGAGCTTTGAGGAACTCCGGGCGTATCTCATCCACCCCATGGGGCCCTGCCACCAAGGAGTTTTTTGCCACCTTGGTGACCTCAGTCCCAGAGATGGGGGAGCCCACCTACCCACAACGTTCCGAGTCGAGGTCCGCAGCGCACCATCCCCACCATATACAGTGTTGACATTGCACTTCTTCCCCCTCCTGAGATGCCGTATGGTGGACCAGAATCTCCTCAAAGCAGTCTGAAAGTCGTTCTCCATGGTTTCCCCAAACTCCTCCCATGCCCAAGTTTTTGCCTCGGCAACCACTGAAGCCACATTCCGCTTGGCCTTCCAGTACCCATTAGCTGCCTCCATTCGGACTCAATGTCCCCCACCTCGCTCGGGTCGTGGTCGAAGTTCTGCCAGAGGTGGGAGATGAAGCTACTTCTGACAGGGGACTCTGCCAGACGTTCCCAGCAGACCCTCACAACACGTCTGGGCCTACCAGGCCTGACCAGCATCCTCCCCCACCATCGAAGCCTACTCACCACCAGGTGGTGATCATTTGACAGCTCCGCCCCTCTTTTCACCCGAGTGTCTAAGACATGTGGCCTAGGGTGTCCTAGTGCCAAGTGCACATATGAACACCCCTATGCTTGAACGTGGTGGTGTTCATTATGGACAATCTGTGACGAGCACAGAAGTCCAATAACAAAACACAGCTCGGGTTCAGATGGGGTTGGCCATTCCTCTCAGTCACGCCCTTCCAGGTCTCACTGTCATTGCCCACGCGAGCATTGATGTCTCCCAGCAGTATGAGGGAGTCCCCAGAAGTTATGCCCTCTAGCACCCCCTCCAGGGACTCTAAACAGGGTGGGTACTCCATACTGCTGTTCGGTGCATACGCACAAACAGTTAGGACCTGTCCCCCCACCCGAAGGCGGAGGGAGGCTACTCTCTCGTCTTCCGCGGTAAACGGTAAACCCCAATGAAAAGGCGCCAAGTTGGGGGGCAATAAGTATGCCCACACCCGCTCGGGGCCTCTCACCGGGGGCAACTCTAGTGTGGTAGTGAGTCCAGCCCCTCTCAAGGAGATTGGTTCCAGAGTCCAAGCTGTGTGTTGAGGTGAGCCCAACTAGAGCCAGCTTCTGTAGCAGAGGATCGGACCACCAAGGTTGCCGCCTTTGGCCACCATCTTACTTACGCTGCACTCGACCTCCTTGGCCCCTCCCATAGGTGGTAAGCCCATGGGAAGGGGGACCCACGTTACCTCTTTGGGTTGTGCCCGGCCGAGCCCCATGGGTGCAGGCCCAGCAACCAGGCACGTGCCATCATGCCCCACCTCCAGGCCCCGGTGACTCGCGTCCGGGTGAGGAAAAACGCTATGCAAATTTTTTGTTCTTCGTAGGAGGTTATGTTGATCTGCTCTTTGTCTCATCCCTCACCTAGGACCAGTTTGCCTTGGGTGGCCCTACCAGGGGCATAAAGCACCGGACAACAGAGCTTCTAGGATCAATGGGACACGCAAACCCCTCCACCGCGATAAAGTGGCGGTTCGAGGAGGGGGTGTACCTTTTGTGAAAGTGTTTATTTTTATATTTGGACTTCAGTCTTCTTACATCATACACTCCATGTCACAATTTTGCCGTTAGTACTATAACATGAATAAAGTTTCTGTTTAAGGTATTTCTTCAACATTTCTTATGTTTCTCGCATTTCCTGTCATCATGCAATTATCCAGATCTTTGTAGACACGGAATACACATGAAATGCATGTGTTCCAAATAATATATTATTTACCCTAAACAACTCAAGGACCTCGCATGCAGATAATTACAAGTTTTTTTCGTAGGCTTCAGGGCTTCTAGTGTTAAGGTTGAGACCAGTTTTTCAAGTTAACTGCCATCATCTCCGTTCATGATGTCTTATCCTTCCCAGTAAACATATTCACCCATAATTTTCCCCGTTTGCATTACAAGTCCAATCCATCTCAGCCTGTTGTTCTTCACCTCATGGCCTTCACAACAATTATTTCTCTAAGCTATTTCATTTAGAGAATCTCCATGCATCCACCCTGTCAAAGATGGCTGGGGGGGGGCGACCCGGCTGGGACGCCCAGGAGGAGGACTTACGCCTCCCCTAGACCATGTGGCAGCGACCACCCTGGTGCCTGTGGGGACCACGGGTACAGAGCTTTAAAGCTTAACCCTGTAGGGGCCCGTGGTCACCACCAGGGGGCACCCCAGTGCCTTTGGAGCCCTGGACTTCAGCACTTCTGCCACACCTGGAAGTTTTGGGGGAAGAGGAGTGGGGACACCCGGAGTGCTTCCCAGTGCGCAGCCGGCACTTCCGCCACACTGGGAAGTGCCAGCGGAAGATTGTCGGAATGCACCCGGAGCACATCCGGGTGATTATAAAAGGGGACGCCTCCCTCCATACGATGGCTTGAGTCGGGACTGGAGAAGGACGGAGCTCTGGAGGCAAGGCAAGGAGGCAGCCTGAAGAGAAAGATGCATTATCGTGAGGCCTGAACTTTTGGGGGACTTTGGAGTTGTGGTGCACTTTGTTGTAAATAGTATGTATAATAAACGTGTTGTGGGTGATTCAAACGTGTCCACCTGTCTGTGTCCGGGCTGGCTACCACAACCCCTTATGTGTTCTTATCTCGGGCCTTTCTATCTTTGCTTTGTTTATGCCCTGTATTAGTAGTGTCTTATTTCCATACAGTATGCAGACTGTTCACACAGCTCAAAGAAATGTTTCCCTTTATTGGCTCCTTTGAGCGATAATAGGTGGCAGCTCCAAACCTGACTCCATGCACAGACTCTGCATATAGGACAGCAGAATACACAGTCAACCAAGACATTTGAATTGGTCATGCTGTCAGTTTTAAGAGGACAGTTGTACCAAAGGTACTTCATATAGTTTAGGCCTTCACTCGGAGGACTTCCAGCTGGTAGAGGAGGTTTTAAAAAGCCAATGTTCAGTATGTTACAGATGGATTTCAACAAGCATATATTGTTTGGATTAATTCATCTAAACTATTTATATGTGTGGTGCATTGTGTCTTCAACAGTCAATGGCATGGAAATGTGGTTTAGTGAAGCTTACAAGGGTGTTGCTAGCAAAGAATATGGCTTCAGATTTTAGTAACAAGATACCATACAATTACTACTACAGTGATCCCTCCTCAATCGCAGGGGATGCGTTCCAGAACCCCCCACGAAACGTGAAAATCTGCGCCGTAAAAACCATATGTTTATATTGTTGTTGTTTTTATATTGTCATGCTTGGGTCACAGATTTGCACAGAAACACAGGAGGTTGTAGAGACAGGGAAACATGCAAACAAACATTTGTCTCTTTTTCAGAAGTTTAAACTGTGCTCCATGACAAGACAGAGATGACAGTTTCATCTCACAATTAAAAGAATGCAAACATATCTTCCTCTTCAAAGGAGTGTGCGTCAGGAGCAGAGAATGTCAGAGAGAGAAAAGCAAACAATTAAAAATCAATAGGGCTGTTCGGGCTTTTAAGCATGCAAAGCACCGCCCGTCAAAAGCAGCCACAATAAAGAGAGCAATGTGAAGGTAGTCTTTCAGCATTTTTTAGAGGAGCATCCATATCCTCTAGGCCAGTGTGCGAACAGCCACTCGGCTCACACCCCCTCCATCAGGAGCAGAGAATGTCAGAGACAGAGAAAAGCAAACAATCAAAAATCAATAGGTGCTGTTAGATCTTTTAAGTATGCGAAGCATTGGTGGGAAGCACATCGTATATCATTGAGGAGTTTTTTTTTTTAATACCTAATACGTGCTGTGATTGGGTAGCTTTTCAGCCATCTGCCAATAGCGTCCCTTGTATGAAATCAACTGGGCAAACCAACTAAGGAAGCATGTACCATAAATTAAGACCCATTGTCCGCAGAAATCCGCGAACCAGCGAAAAATCTGTGATTATATATTTAGATATGCTTACATATAAAATCCACGATGGAGTGAAGCCGCGAAAGTCGAAGCCCAATATAGCGAGGAATCACTGTACTACTATTTTCTCTTTGTATTTTCAGGATGTAACCATTTCTCTAGTTTGAGTCAGATTTCTTTTTATTTTTTTAATGTTTTTATTAGTCACCTGTGTTATTGAATTTCAAAGATGATTTTAACACTTTTATTGATTTGAAGGGAAGGAGGCGTACTGCATTTTTCAGTTTTTGTTCAATCACTATAAAGCTTACAATCTGTATAAATCTACCCTGGACCTTTTAGATACACATTAGAAAATGAGACATGCTTATGTGTCTGACTTTAAGCTTAGATTTTTCCTGTGTTTTATATTTTTAGATCCTTTTGTGTTTATAATTATTTTAAAGGAATGGTTCTTTACAATAGGCATTTGTGCATTTCACCTTCTAGGCTGTATGTAGTGGCTTGTTGTAAATAATCCACTTTGCACTATGATTCAGTCAAATGATTTAGCAGTGCACACACAAGCACTCCTCATCTCCTACCTTGTGTATGCTGTATGCTGAGACATTTGGTAACTAGTAGAAGTTGGAGATCATTCCTACTGCAAAAGTTGTTCAGGGTCAAAGTAGAAATCTGCAGTCTGGCTACGTTCAGTTATAAACCATTTAGACTGTTTGGTTACTAAATGTCTAATGTTTCCTTAATGAAAAGTGGTGTTTGCTGATACTAGTTGAATGCCAGGTCAATAGATGGAACTGGAAAGAATGAATTCACCCTCATGTCAAGCAAAAACGAACAGATGGCAGCTTTCGGGCTGCATATATTTGAGTGTCATTTTTATTGTACTGAAAAAATTGCTTTGTATGTTTGTGAGCAACATTGACACTTCTGACTTCTGACATGTTGAGAGGGCCCAGATGTGGAAATAATTTTTGACAGTACATGATGGGAAGCATGCATTGCTTAGTACAGTAATTATTAAAAATATGTTTATCATAGAAATGTCATTTTGTTTTTGTATTACAAAGTAAAAATTGATTTGGCCTATTGAGTGCCTTTTTTAACTTTAGGGTACCCCACTCAAACACCCTACATTTTGTTGTTTTCTTATACATAACCCCGTACATTTATGAGAATGGGTTTACGTGGGTGTATTAACTGTTCTGTGAAAGAGTGCAGCTTGCTTTCTGTGTAATCTGAAGTCCAGCTATTCTACCGTGTGGCAGGTTTACACAGTAAAGTTTGGAACTTGGATTGGTTGATTGTGAATTTCCAAACTGTGAATAACATTGGTCATTTTAATTTGGTTTGCGGGACAGGGTTTTTTTTTTTGGTAGGAATTCAGTAATCAATGAATATGACTCACTCACTGCAAAAAAAAGTGGAGGGATTGAATAACAGACTGCTAACTCTTCTTGTGGGTATCTGTTCTTGGGTTTAAGATGACCCATGTAATTTCCCATTCCGCACACCTTAACTTTATCTTTAATATTACCATTAAGAGCAGCATATTTAATGCTTTAATCTTCCTAATGGGAGGAAAAAGTGAAAATTTCGATTTTTCGATTTTCTGTGTGGCACAGTCAATTTTGACCATGCATTATGCAGCATACTGTAGCATTAGCATTCTTTAAATGGGTCTCTTAAAGATGTGTTTCAGGTAGAAGCTTAGAAATAGAAGTAGCAAGTGTTTACAAAATGACAATCATAACAAGAAATGGTTGCCCTTGTCCCTTTGCATTTCTGTAGCATGTACTGTATGTGACAAATATTGGTCTGTAGTATAAAGCAGAAATGTAAATTATTTAAAGTTGTGCTAACATTCTTTTGTGAATAGATATGGAAGAGAACTTGTGTTTTATTCTAAAGTTATTTAAAAGTGTTGATTGCCTGTTGAATGAGTGTGAAATAAGGAATTGTTATCATTAAAAGCTAATTGAATAGGACATTCTTCTAAAACAGTGTCTAATTCAGAGCGCTGTCATCCAAACAATCCAAGGCTTTTCACATTTATTGTAAGCTTTGAGTCAATCTTACATTTGCTTTTTTGTTGACTATAAGTACCTCCCAATTGAGTTTTTATTGAATGCAGCAGGATGTAATGTATAGAATAAGTACGTTGTTTTACTAGTTGTATGTTTCCTAACAACTTGGGCTTTGATAGCAGGCATACATTTGTCAGTGGTTTAGACAGAGGAAAATTGTCAAGGGATATGACTTGAATCTGATCTGAAATAGTATAGAAAAACCTAAAGGGACAGAAATTACAAACACCAAGGAAATACCATTAAGACACCAAAAAGCAATGTGTCCTGATATATTTACGTCCTCAGTGAGTTTGCAGGTGGGAGAGGAGATCAAATCTATAATAAAATCTTTGTTTTACTGGTTATTAGTGACAAATGACTAAATTGATACACAAATATATATGTACACACTCAGCAGCCACTTTATTAGGTAAACTTATTCAACTGCCTCTTAATGCAAATATCTAATCAGCCATTCTCATGGCAGCAACTCAGTGGATTTAAACATGTAGACATTGTCAAGATGACCTGCTGAAGTTCAAACTGAGTATCAGATTAGGGAAGAAAGGTGATTGAAGTTACCGAGTGTGGCATGATTGATGGTGCCGGAAGGCTTGGTATGAGTATTTCAGAAACTTCTGATCTAATGTGATGTTTGCACACAACCATCTCTAGGGATTACATAAGATGGTCAGAAAAAGGAAAAATATCCACTGAGCGTCAGTTCTCTGGCCGAAAATTCCTTGTTGATGCCAGAGATCAGAGGAGACCGGTTTGAACTGATGGTCTTGAACTGAATGTATAGTTATATTAATTTTTCACCATGTCCTTGAAGAACTTTTTTGCCACATTTTCATGTTTTTGATCAAAATAGATGTAAAGCAAGGCAAAGAGAAACCACTTTGTAACTCCTGCTATAGTACTTTACTTGTTGGATGGTAGGGAAGAAGAGCATTTGACTTAACAAAAGGAATAATTCAGTGATGTTAACACTCGCTTTTTCAAATATGTTACCACTATGTTAAAGAAAGTTAAGTGTGTGTGTATGTATATATTGTATGTATATACGTATGTATATACTGTATGTGTGTGTATATCTATATATATCTATATATATCTATATATATATCTATATATATCTATATCTATCTATATATATATATATCTATATATATATATATATCTATATATATATCTATATCTATATATATATATATATATATATCTATCTATCTATCTATCTATCTATCTATCTATCTATCTATCTATCTATCTATCTATCTATCTATACACTCACCTAAAGGATTATTAGGAACACCACACTAATACGGTGTTTGACCCCCTTTCGCCATCAGAACTGCCTTAATTCTACGTGGCATTGATTCAACAAGGTGCTGAAAGCATTCTTTAGAAATGTTGGCCCATATTGATAGGATAGCATCTTGCAGTTGATGGAGATTTGTGGGATGCACATCCAGGGCACGAAGCTCCCGTTCCACCTCATCCCAAAGATGCTCTATTGGGTTGAGATCTGGTGGCTGTGGGGGCCATTTTAGTACAGTGAACTCATTGTCATTTTCAAGAAACCAATTTGAAATGATTCGAGCTTTGTGACATGGTGCATTATCCTGCTGGAAGTAGTCATCAGAGGATGGGTACATGGTGGTCATGAAGGGATGGACATGGTCAGAAACAATGCTCAGGTAGCCTGTGGCATTTAAACGATGCCCAATTGGCACTAAGGGGCCTAAAGTGTGCCAAGAAAACATCCCCCACACCATTACACCACCACCACCAGCCTGCACAGTGGTAACAAGACATGATGGATCCATGTTCTCATTCTGTTTATGCCAAATTCTGACTCTACCATTTGAATGTCTCAACAGAAATCGAGACTCATCAGACCAGGCAACATTTTTCCAGTCTTCAACTGTTCAATTTTGGTGAGCTCGTGCAAATTGTAACCTCTTTTTCCTATTTGTAGTGGAGATGAGTGGTACCCGGTGGGGTCTTCTGCTGTTGTAGCCCATCTGCCTCAAGGTTGTGCGTGTTGTGGCTTCACAAATGCTTTGCTGCATACCTTGGTTGTAACGAGTGGTTATTTCAGTCAAAGTTGCTCTTCTATCAGCTTGAATCAGTCAGCCCATTCTCCTTTGACCTCTAGCATCAACAAGGTATTTTCGCCCACAGGATTGCCACATACTAGATGCTTTTCCCTTTTCACACCATTCTTTGTAAACCCTAGAAATGGTTGTGCGTGAAAATCCCAGTAACTGAGCAGATTGTGAAATAGTCAGACCGGCCCGTCTGGCACCAACAACCATGCCACACTCAAAATTGCTTAAATCACCTTTCTTTCCCATTCTGACATTCAGTTTGGAGTTCAGGAGATTGTCTTGACCAGGACCACACCCCTAAATGCATTGAAGCAACTGCCATGTGATTGGTTGATTAGATAATTGCAGTAATGAGAAATTGAACAGGTGTTCCTAATAATCCTTTAGGTGAGTATATATTGTCACGCTTGGGTCACAGATTTGCACAGAGACACAGAAGGTCGTAGAAAAAAAGAAGGATTTTTATTCAGACACCGCAAACACATGAGCTTAAACGTGCTCCATGACAAGTCAGATATAACAGTTCCGCTAGGAGCAGAGAGAGATAAAAGCAAACAATCAATTCCCAAACTGACAGGCGCTAAGGCTTATAAGTCGGCGGAGTACGCGAGGCTTGTATTACGCGTTATAGTGCAAGGATAAGGAGCAATGTGTAGTCAGTGTTTCAGGGTTTGTGGTTTTCCCAGGGGCGTCTGTCTCTATTTGGGGTGCGATCAGCCCTCCAGCTCACACACTCCCCTCAGCTTTATTCACATTCCTGTGAATCAAGCGACTCTCTGTACTAGGTTCATTTAGTCGTGATAATACATCTGCGTTGACGTGTTCAGAACCTGGTCGGTGCTTTACTGTGAAACTGTAAGGTTGTAAACCCAGAAACCATCTCATTAGACGAGAGTTTGTATCTTTCTGTCGGTACAACCACTGGAGTGGAGCATGATCAGTTACCAAAGTGAAGTTTCGTCCCCACAAGTAATAGCGAAGCGCTTCCACAGCCCACTTAATTGCCAAGCATTCTTTCTCAATTGTAGAATAATTGCGTTCCCTAGGAAGTAATTTCCTACTCAAATATGTGATTGGATGTTCTTCTCCATCAAAATTTGTGACAGGACTGCCCACACCAAATGCACTTGCGTCTGTTTGCAAGATAAAATCTTTTGTGAAATCCGGGTTCCTTAGAACCGGGTAAGAAGACAATGCTTTTTTTAAATCGTTGAAAGAACGTTTGCAATTTTCTGTCCACAGGACAGGTCGGTTTTTTCTGCCTCTAGTAAGTTCTGTAAGAGGAGCAGCTCTATGTGCAAAATTTGGAATGAATTTTCTGTAGTAACCAGCGAGTCCCAGAAAGGCGCGTACTTGTTTCTGTGTCTCAGGTCTCGGGTAAACAAGCATTTCTTCTATTTTCCTTAATTGTGGCCTAAGTAAACCCTTGCCCATAGAATAGCCTAAGTAATGAGTCTCGGACATGCCTAGTTTACATTTCTTAGGGTTAGCAGTAAGGCCAGCCTGTCTCAAGCTTTCAAGAACGGCTTGAAGCCGCTCTAAGTGTGTTTTCCAATCATTGCTAAAAATCACGACATCGCCAAGGTATGCCCCAGCATATTCAGAGTGAGGACGTAGGATCTGATCCATCATACGCTGAAAAGTTAGAGGTGCCCGTGAAGACCAAACGGAGTCTTGTAAATTCATAGAGTCCGTCAGAGTCGCAAATGCCGTTTTCTCACAACTGCTAGCCTCTAAAGGCACCTGCCAATAGCCTTTCGTGAGATCTAGCGTGGAGATATAGCTCGCCTGACCCAGTTTTTCCAACAGTTCATCGACACGGGCATGGGATAAGCATCAATTTAGAGACCTTATTCAAGCGCCTGAAATCGATACAGAACCGAACCGAACCGTCTTGCTTTGGGACTAATACGACTGGGCTGCACCAGTCACTTTTACTTTCACGAATTACACCCAGTGTCAGCATCTTTTTTACCTCTTCGCACACAATATTTCGCCTCGTATCCGAACGGCCGCATCTGTACGCGAACATCAGGTGCAGTGGTAATTTTATGTTTTGTAATGTTAGTCTTGCCTGGTAAATCTGAAAAGACATCAGTGTTCCGTTCTATCAAAGATAACAGTTCTGTCTTTTGCGTGTCAGTAAGATCGTTACCAATGGTAACATCGGACTGAGAAACAGCAGCCAAGGAAGTGTTAACCTCTTGTCGGTCGTGCCATTCCTTCAAGAGGTTAATGTGTAAAATCTGGAATGGTTTGCGCCGCCGGTATTCTAACCTTGTAATTTACGGACTCATACGCTCCTCAATAATGGCGGGCCCTGCCATTTAGCTAAGAATTTGTGTGGATCCGAGGGAACCAGTACCAAAACACGATCGCCAGGTTTGAACT
Source organism: Polypterus senegalus (assembly GCF_016835505.1). Lineage (NCBI taxonomy): Eukaryota > Metazoa > Chordata > Cladistia > Polypteriformes > Polypteridae > Polypterus > Polypterus senegalus. The sequence goes on along the minus strand of NC_053165.1, from coordinate 121,854,566 downwards.
CACGGAGCTTGCTGCCTATCGTAAAGACGCTTCTGAGTTTCCTGTTCTCGTTGTTGGTGTTCCACAGCAATAGAGGAAAGCATAGAAATTCTGTCTTGCAACGAAATTAGTCGATCTGCAAAGCTTGGACCTTAGCTGCTCTCTCGCTTCCTATCCATTCCTCACGTACCACATCCAGGATGCCTCGCGCCGCCTGCCAATAACAACTCGAAGGGACTCAAGCCAGTGGACGCCTGTGGTGATTCTCGCGCTACAAAACAAACGGTAGGACAGTGTTCCATGTTGTGGGATCATTATGAGCAACTCGCCTGATCATCTGTTTCAATGTTTTGTTAAATCGCCGGTTAAACCATTCGTTTGAGGATGGTAAACAGTAGTACTCAATTTCTTAATAGCAAAGCTGTCACACAATTGTTTCATCACGCGAGAAGTGAAAGGTGTGCCCTGATCAGTTAAGATTTCTCTAGGGATACCAATACGAGTAAAAGTTTCACATAGTGCTTTGGCTACAGCCAAGAGTTGGCCTTTTCAGCGATCATTTCTGGATATCGTGTCGCATAATCAACCAACACCAGCAAATATTGGTACCCATCCTTAGTCTTAGGTAATGGTCCCACAATATCTAATCCCACACGCTGAAAGGGAACTTCCAATATGGGCATAGGACAAAGGGGAGCCCGAGGAGGCTTATAAGCAGAGACGATCTGGCAGTCTGGACATGAAGTACAAAATCGTTCAACATCTTTTCCCATATTAAGCCAATAAAATCGTTTTGATAACCGGTCTCTAGTTTTGTCGGCACCGAGGTGCCCCCCCAAGATGTGTGAATGTGCCAGATGCAAAACAGTTTCCCTATGTGCTTCAGGTACCACCAGTTGTTCAATAAATTCCCCCTCCAAATGATCTGAGATCACTCTGAAAAGGCAACCGTCCTTTTCTATAAAGTGTGGGGTTTTCACACCCCGAATTACGCTCTTGGTAATAAGAGTCATTAGCAGGGCGAGCCTGTTTAAATGCATATTCTAATGAGCTATCAGTATGCTGCAAACGCACAAAATCTGATTGTTCGTTAACACTCGGTTTGTGTTCGAGGCGTTTGCAATCTGGGAAGATGTAGAAGGAGCAGCCCATTCTGGAAGATTGTCGGGGGTGACCTCCTCCGTCTCGCTGGAGAGATCGGGTTCAATATCTAAGTTGGGCTCTAGATTTTCCCCGCCGCTACCAGTTCTTCGTCTTGGATTTCTTCTTCTTCTCCCCCCCCACCAAGTTCATTAGTGGACTGGACTACTGGTCCCTTACATTTATTAATCAGTTTCGAAAAAGGGCATTTCTCCGTCCTATGAGTAATGGCCAAGGGCACGAGTCCGAAACGGCAGACCAAACCTTAAAGTGGCCCCTATAAGTTAAAGGAAGAAGTAAAGTCTGATAATCTTTAACATCACCATGTACACAGCGTATTTTTACAGTCTCACAGTCTCTAAGGCATTGTTCATTAAGACAGTCTCGTCTCACAATACAAAGGTCACTTCCGAATCTAACAATGCTGAGATTTCTGTGTCCCAATTTCACCGGGATCAACAAGCCATCTTTTCCATCCGGATATGTAATAGTTGAGCAACAAATCTCGCCAGTCCAATCCCATTGAATGAGCTGGAGACAAGCGACAATCTCTTGCCAAATGGCCGAGCTGATCACATCGGAAACATCTACGGTCGGCTCCGCTTCCAAATATCCTCTCGACGCCCACGCCGACGTGCTCTGTAGCCTCCACGGTCTTGTCGACCGCTGTTGCCGCTGTCTCCCCAGAAACAGGCGCCCCATCTACGACTGGATTTCCCGGGTCTCTGCAGGCGAGAATGTCCTGGACGCTCGCTCACAGGTTGCGAAGCAGCACGAAATCCACCGCTCTTTCTCCAAGTGGACTGTGAACCCTCTAATCGTCTGGACATAATCGTTAATGATTTAATATCATGGCGTAGAAATTCATCTCGAAGAACTTCAGGTATGCCGCCAGTAATATATTCACGACAACTGTTTCCATTACGTCTCCTTCAAACCAACAGTGCACTTTATGTATCAAATCTTGAATTTGCGCACGGATTGGATCATCCATGTTTAGTTTCCAGTCTTTAAGTGCAAATGTTTTAGACTTCTGAAATAAGTCTTCGGCGGCATCCATCTGTGCAACCACTCCTGGTACCACTTGTCACGCTTGGGTCACAGATTTGCACAGAGACACAGAAGGTCGTAGAAAAAGAAGGATTTTTATTCAGACACCGCAAACACATGAGCTTAAACGTGCTCCATGACAAGTCAGATATAACAGTTCGCTAGGAGCAGAGAGAGATAAAAGCAAACAATCAATTCCCAAACTGACAGGCATGTAAGGCTTATAAGTCGGCGGAGTACCGCTGAGGCTTGTATTACGCGTTATAGTGCAAGGATAAGGAGCAATGTGTAGTCAGTGTTTCAGGGTTTGTGGTTTTCCCAGGGGCGTCTGTCTCTATTTGGGGTGCGATCAGCCCTCCAGCTCACATATATATATATATATATATATATATATATATATATATATACAGTAATCCTCCTCATCGCTGGGTTGCATTCCAGACCCCCCCACGATAGGTGAAAATCCGCAAAGTAGAAACCATATGTTTGTATGGTTATTTTTATGTATTTTAAGCCCTTATAAACTCTCCCACACTGTTTATAAATATTCCCCGCAGAGTTATACAGCATAATCCCTTTGTATTCTCTTAGATATTAGGTAAGATTCATTGAAATTATGTATATAAACACACTGTTTATGTATAGTAAAACCTAAATATTATTTTAAAGATATTGAGTGTCTCCGATATCACATATGTTACAGCCATTACGATAGACAGGCCACCAGCAATAAATACGTACAATGCAAGAAAAATAGTATACAGTAAATGCGTGTACAGTGACACTAAACGTACGTACATGTACTAAGTACTGTAAGTAGAAAATTAATTATGGTTACTCACCAACAATGACACGATGACTTGTCCGATAACAATGAGTTTTATTTTACTGCACAACAAAGGAGAGCGTTACAGCCCCTAAAGGAGCCACTTCAGGCGATTGTGTAGCACTGCCGTTGTTCTTCTTCTGGCAGTCTTCAATCCAAATCCCTAAAGCAGATTCCATCCAGACTACTGCCTTATTACATCCACTTACAACTCGCTTTGCACCCTGGTTAAAAGGACACTGTGGCCGTAGATCTTATATTCCTTTCCTACTTTTTAAATAAAAAGAATCGTAGCCTTCAACAAATCCAAAACGTTTACCTTTTCGGCAATCGTTAACACGGGCCCTAAAGCAGTAGCAGATCGTTTTAGAGCCATAATGAAGGGCTTGACTATGCACAAAGATAAAACACAAAAGAGCACAACTCTTTACACAGTGAAACACGTTGATGCTGAATGAGCGAGACGAGACTTCCTGGTTAACACTGCATTCAGCACGCAGGAACTTAACTGTGTGCTCTGATTGGTTAGCTTCTCAGTCAGGAGAACTTAACTGCGTGCTCTGATTGGTTAGCTTCTTAGTCATCCGCCAATAGCGCCCCTTGTATGAAATCAACTGGACAAACCAACTGAGGAAGCATGTACAGGAAGTAAAAAGACACATTGTCCGAGAGAACCCGTGAAGCAGCGTAAAATATGCTATATATTTGGTTATGCTTTCATATAAAATCCGCGATAAGAGTGAAGCCGAAAGTCGAAGTGCGATATAGCGAGGGATTACTGTGTATGTGTGTGTGTATATATATATGTATATATGTGTATATATGTGTGTATATATGTGTGTATATATGTATATGTGTGTATATATATATATGTGTGTATATATATGTATATGTATATGTGTGTATATATATATATATGTGTATATGTGTGTGTATATATATATATATGTGTATATATGTGTATATATATATATATATATATACAGTATATACACATATATACACACACACACATATATATATATATATATATATATATATATATATATATATATATACACATACAGTGGTGTGAAAAACTATTTGCCCCCTTCCTGATTTCTTATTCTTTTGCATGTTTGTCACACAAAATGTTTCTGATCACAAATATAACACAAGTAAACACAAAATGCAGTTTTTAAATGATGGTTTTATTATTTAGGGAGAAAAAAAAATGTTTTTTTCACTAGTTTTGCATTTCGCTATGGTCAGTGTAACTACTGGTAGCATGAGGCTTACACCTGGACCCTACAGAGGTTGCACAGGTAGTCCAACTTCTCCAGGATGGCACATCAATACGTGTCATTGCCAGAAGGTTTGCTGTGTCTCCCTGCACAGTCTCAAGGGCATGGAGGAGATTCTAGGAGACAAGCAGTTACTCTAGGAAAGCTGGAGAGGGCCAAAGAAAGGTCCATAACCCATCAGCAGGACCAGTATCCCCTCCTTTGGGCAAGGAGGAACAGGATGAGCACTGCCAGAGCCCTACAAAATGACCTCCAGCAGGCCACTGGTGTGAATGTCTCTGACCAAACAACCAGAAAGACTTCATGAGGGTGACCCAAGGGCCCCATGTCCTCTAATGAGCCCAGAGCTCACTGCCCAGCAGCATGCAGCTCGATTGGCATTCGCCATAGAATACCAGAATTGGCAGATGCACCACTGGTGCCCTGTGCTTTTTACAGATGAGAGCAGGTTCACTCTGAGCACGTGACAGAAGTGAAAGGGTCTGGAGAAGGCATGGAGAACATTATGCTGCCTGTAACATCATTCACCATGAGCAGTTTGGTCGTGGGTTAATGATTTTCTGGGGAGGCATATCCGTGGAGGTTACACAGACTGCTACAGGCTTGACAAAGGCACCTTGGCTGCCATTAGGTATCAGGATGAAATCCTTGGACCCATTGTCAGACCCTATGCTGGTACAGTGGCTCCTGGTGCACGACAATTCCTGGCCTCATGTGGTGAGAGTATGCAGGCAGTTCCTGGAGGATGAAGGAATTGATACCATTGACTGGCCACCACACTTTCCTGACCTAAATCCAATAGAACACCTCTGGGACATTGTTTTGGTCCATCCAATGTCACCAGGTTGCACCTCAGACTGTCCAGGAGCTCAGTGATGCCCTGGTCCAGATCTGGGAGGAGATCCCCCACAACACCATCTGTCATCTCATTAGAAGCATGCACCGATGTTGTCAGGCATGTATACAAGAACACAGGGGCCATACAAAGTGCTGCGTACAATTTTGAGTTGCTGCAATTCAATTTTGGCAAAATGGACTACAATACAATACAATACAGTACAGTTTATTTTTGTATAGCCCAAAATCACACAGGAAGTGCTGCAATGGGCTTTAACAGGCCTGCCTTTGACAGCCCCCAGCCTTGACTCTCTGAGAAGACAAGGAAAAACTCCCAATAAAAACCTTGTAGGGAAAAATGGAAGAAACCTCGGGAAGCAGGCAGCTCAAAGAGAGACCCCTTTCCAGGTAGGTTGGGCGTGCAGTGGGTGTCAAAAGTAGGGGTCAATACAATACAATACACAGAACAGAACAATTCCTTAATACAGCATAATAATAAAAATTTTAGAAGTACGGTTTAACTGTAGATGATATGACATAATTAGGTGTGGATATTTTAGAGTCCTGGAGACCTCATCAATCTAGCTGCCTCCCCATTTGGCCATGCCACGGCTGGAAACGTTGCTCGATGAAAAGACCCCTCTTTCCCATGATTCCTGTGATCCTCCATGAGGGATGACTTTACCATAGGCAGGCAAACAACTTGGCAGGTGGGCCGTGGCACCAATTGCCACATTTGGGTACCGAGAAAAGAAACAGAATAGGTGAGGGTTAGTATTCAAATATAATTATCATGTTACTTATGTTATAGTGCTAATGACTAACAACAGGACTAGCCTGCCACATAATTTTTTCACTCTGATTTTTGGGGCGTCTCAAAAATTCAGGGCTCTGTAGGTTGATCATTTTCATTTCCATCAAATGATGTGGCATCCTTTCGTTCCTAACACATTACCCAGTCTATATCAGTATAGATATCCAGGAGGATTTCTTTTCCCATTGAGATCTGATGTGTTTTCAAAGTGTTCCTTTAATTTTTTGAGCAGTTTATATATAGACATATATATATATATAGATAGAGATAGAGATATATATATATATATATATAGACATATATATATATAGATATATAGATAGACATATATAGATATATATATGTCTGTATATGTGTGTATATAAATATATACAGTGGTGTGAAAAATATTTGCCCCTTCCTGATTTCTTATTCTTTTGCATGTTTGTCACACAAAATGTTTCTGATCATCAAACACATTTAACCATTAGTCAAATATAACACAAGTAAACACAAAATGCAGTTTTTAAATGATGGTATTTATTATTTAGGGAGAAAAAATCCAAACCTACATGGCCCTGTGTGAAAAAGTAATTGCCCCTGAACCTAATAACTGGTTGGGCCACCCTTAGCAGCAATAACTGCAATCAAGCGTTTGTGATAACTTGCAATGAGTCTTTTACAGCGCTCTGGAGGAATTTTGGCCCACTCATCTTTGCAGAATTGTTGTAATTCAGCTTTATTTGAGGGTCTTCTAGCATGAACCGCCTTTTTAAGGTCATGCCATAGCATCTCAATTGGACTCAGGTCAGGACTTTGACTAGGCCACTCCAAAGTCTTCATTTTGTTTTTCTTCAGCCATTCAGAGGTGGATTTGCTGGTGTGTTTTGGGTCATTGTCCTGTTGCAGCACCCAAGATCGCTTCAGCTTGAGTTGATGAACAGATGGCGGACATTCTCCTTCAGGATGTTTTGGTAGACAGTAGAATTCATGGTTCCATCTATCACAGCAAGCCTTCCAGGTCCTGAAGCAGCAAAACAACCCCAGACCATCACACTACCACCACCATATTTTACTGTTGGTATGATGTTCTTTTTCTGAAATGCTGTGTTCCTTTTACCAGATGTAACGGACATTTGCCTTCCAAAAGTTCAACTTTTGTCTCATCGGTACACAAGGTATTTTCCCAAAAGTCTTGGCAATCATTGAGATGTTTCTTAGCAAAATTGAGACGAGCCCTAATGTTCTTTTGCTTAACAGTGGTTTGCGTCTTGAAATCTGCCATGCAGGCTGTTTTGCCCAGTCTCTTTCTTATGGTGGAGTCGTGAACACTGACCTTAATTGAGGCAAGTGAGGCCTGCAGTTCTTTAGATGTTGTCCTGGGGTCTTTTGTGACCTCTCGGATGAGTCGCCTCTGCGCCTTGGGGTAATTTTGGTTGACCCGGCCACTCCTGGGAAGGTTCACCACTGTTCCATGTTTTTGCCATTTGTGGATAATGGCTCTCACTGGTTAGCTGGAGTCCCAAAGCTTTAGAAATGGCTTTATAACCTTTACCAGACTGATAGATCTCAATTACTTCTGTTCTCATTTGTTCCTGAATTTCTTTGGATCTTGGCATAATGTCTAGCTTTTGAGGTGCTTTTGGTCTACTTCTCTGTGTCAGGCAGCTCCTATTTAAGTGATTTCTTGATTGAAACAGTTGTGGCAATAATCAGGCCTGGGGGTGGCTACGGAAATTGAACTCAGGTGTGATACACCACAGTTAGGTTATTTTTTAACAAGGGGCAATTACTTTTTCACACAGGGCCATGTAGGTTTGGATTTTTTCTCCCTAAATAATAAAACCATCATTTAAAACTGAATTTTGTGTTTACTTGTGTTATATTTGACTAATGGTTAAATGTGTTTGATGATCAGAAACATTTTGTGTGACAAATATGTAAAAGAATAAGAAATCAGGAAGGGGGCAAATAGTTTTTCACACCACTGTATATATATCTATATCTATATACTAATAAAAGGCAAAGCCCTGACTGACTCACTCACTCACTGACTCACTTATCACTAATTCTCCAACTTCCCATGTAGGTAGAAGGCTGAAATTTGGCAGGCTCATTCCTTACAGCTTACTTACAAAAGTTGGGCAAATTTCATTTCGAAATTCTACGCGTAATGGTCATAACTGGAAGCTATTTTCTGCATACGCTGTAATGGAGTTCAGCTGGAAAGCCGTGGGGCGGAGTTTCTTCTGACATCATCATGCCTCCCGCGTAATCACGCGGAACTGACTGTCAACGCACTCACGTGAGAAAACCAGGAAGAGCTCCAAAACGCGCTGAAGAAAACATGCAGTATATAATTGAGAAGGCAGCGATACAATAAGAAGCGAGCGAGTGACATATACACTGAATCCTCCAGGCACTGCTTGCAAAAGGTTACATTGACAGTCGCACAGATGAGAAGCTTCTATGCATGTGCTCCATAACGCATTAAAAAAAGGTTACATTGGGGAACTTGTGTCAATGCATGATTTCCTGGTACACCGATTACATTGATCAGCGCTTCCCAAAACCTGAGTATATAAAGACGGTGTTGGAATATTTCGGAATATATAATATAAGCGCTGATAGTCAAAACTTAAATATATAAAGTCAGCGTCGGAATATATTGTCACGCTTGGGTCACAGATTTGCACAGAGACACAGGAGATCGTAGAAACAAGAAGGATTTTTATTCACAGAACAGACTGCAAACACATCAGCTTAAACGTGCTCCATGACAAGTCAGAGATGACAGTTCCGCTAGGAGCAGAGAGAGACAGATAAAAGCAAGCAGACCATCAATTTTCAACTAAACAGGCTTTTACGTTAGCGGAGTATCGCGCAAGGTTTGCATTACGCGTTATAGAGCAAGTGAGAAAGTAAGGAGCAAGCGCTGGAATAAAATCCACAAGTTAATACACAAGCTGTCTCTACAGTTTCTCCACACTGAATCCTCCAGGCACTACTTAAAAAGGGTTACATTGACAATCGCACAGATGAGAAGCTTCATGCATGTGCTCCATAACGCATTAAAAAAAATTATGCATTTAATCACAGTTTCAATTCCAAGCAAAGGGGAACTTGTGTCAATGCATGATTTCCTGGACCGATTACATTGATCAACGCTTCCCAAAACCTGAGTACTGTATATAAAGACGGTCTTGGAATATTTCGGAATATATAATGTAAGCGCTGGATAGTCAAAACTTTATGCAAAGATGCCTACATTTAACTTACATTCCTACCAAAGACATTTCTATCGACTAAATAAAAATTCCTTCTATTTAAAATTTAAATAGAACTTGGAACAGATGTTCATAATATCCACGCAGACTTGCACGTGAGAGCGGGAGTCATCCGTTTTAAATAAATTAAGATTTTGTACAAATAATGTTTTTCATTTTTCTTCCTTGTTGGATTCTGGCACCCCCAGCAACAGTTGCTCATATAGCAAAGTGTAAAATGTTATCTATAATTTTATTTTTTTTGTTATGGAATTCCCCAAAACTGTTGATCCCTGTAAATAGTTTATAGTATAACAACACTATAATCTGTTGTAGCACGAAGCGTTAATTAGCGCCACACCTCACAACCTCGTGTACCACGTTTTTGGCTCTAACGCTAGAAGCGCGGTGGATACTGTAGGGGTAAGTTCTGGTTTCTGTTTCTTTCCGATATTTTTTTCCACTTACTTTGTGTTAATAATTTATAATCGATTTAATTTATTACTTAATAGGCAGAGGAAAGAAGGCGTGTATGTGACGCTCTATTTCTTTCTTTTTGTTTTGCAAAGATATGCTATATAAATATATATATATTTTTTCTTTTCATTTGTTAAGAATAGATATGACAACAACACTCTATCAATGACAAAACAATTACATTAACAATCATGTTATGTTTTTTTTTTTAATTTTTCCTTTTCTTTTTCATAACTTCTTTTACACACTACTTCTTCTTCTGCTAGTATATAGATATAGATGTAGATATATAGATATATAGATACATAGATATATATATATAGACATATAGATATAGATATATATATACACACATATATAGATATATATAGATATATATAGATATATATATATATATATATATATATATATATATATATATATATATAGAGATATAGAGATATAGATATATAGAGATATAGATATATATATAGAGATATATATATAGAGATATATATATATATATATATATATATATATATATATATATATATATATATATATATATATATATATATATATATATATATATATATATAGAGATATATATATATATAGAGATATATATATATAGAGATATATATATATATATATATATATATATATATAGAGATATATATATATATATATATAGAGATATATATATATATCTATACTAATAAAAGGCAAAGCCCTCACTCACTCACTCACTCACTGACTCATCACTAATTCTCCAAATTCCCGTGTGGGTGGAAGGCTGAAATTTGGCAGGTTCATTCCTTACAGCTTCCTTACAAAAGTTGGGCAGGTTTTATATCCAAATTCTACGCGTAATGGTCATAACTGGAAGCAGTTTTCTCCATTTACTGTAATGGAGATGAGCTTCAACGCCGGCGGAGTTTCGTGTGACATCATCCACGCCTCCCGTAATCACGCAGTACATAGAAAACCAGGAAGACCTCAAAAAGCGCTCAAGAAAACATGCATTATATAATTGAGAAGGCAGCGAAACAATAAGAAGCGGCGAAGTGACATATACAACCATATTCATGAGTTCTGCTACTGAAACAAAGCACGATGTAAACCTACACTTTAAATTAAGTTCATAGACAGGCTGCCGCTGGCGTTTGTAATTTAGTGCCTGCCCTATAAGGCCGTCCGTCAGCGGCAATCCAATAGCAAACTGCCACGGGTAAATATTCACGGGTGAAGGACTGTGCTTATGGAGAGGAAGATGAGATGGTCAGGGTGGTGTTTGACACAAACTCAGCGAAACTGCGAGAGAAAGTTTTAAGTGCCAGGACTAAGGTAACATTAAATACAGCTATGGACATAGCACGAGATGGCACCAGCACAGCTGGGAACCTTCAGATGCAAGTACACCGAGTGGCTCACGTGAACTGGCGCGGTGCACAGATAAAAGCAACAGTTCCAAAGGCTGAACAAAACCGAATTACACAATTGAAAAGGCAGCAAAAAATATGAAGCGTTTGACAAGCATATTCATAAATCCAGCTACTGCGGAAACAAAGCACACGGTGGAAAAGTCAATGTCCGGCTAAAGGAAGACGGTGTAAAAAAAACCCGTGCATGCAGTGTGTCAGGTCTCAGATAAAGAAGAAGATGAGCTGTTTATTGATGCAGTAAGAAGCGAATCGATGAATGAAACCTGTCATCTTTACAGCGATTGACAAACACGGAATGTAACTTGAACACAACACATCCTACAAATCTGAGCCTGATTGAAAGAAATAATGATAATCAAATCCTTGATGACAGCAACACTCAGTAACACTCACAAAACAAATACTGTATATTGACAGTCATGTTACGTTATTTTTAAAATGTTCCCTTTTCTTTTTCTACCTTTTTAACACACTACTTCTCCGCTGCGATATGCGGGTATATATATATGTATATATATATATCCCGCTCTACATACTCGAATAATGGATACTTTATTCGCCATCAATGATTGTTTTAGTAAAGCCATACTCAGTGTATTCATTAGATGAACGGTAAAAAAGTAAGAGCGAGGGGAGGATGACTCATTGAGGCATGCAGGCTGTAGATCCCGTCAACTCTATCTCAATTGCTGATCACATTTGAAAAATATATCTTTTCAAGTTCTATTTAGTCCATATGTGTCAAACTCAAGGGCATGGGCCACATCCGGCCCGTGTAATTATATCCGCCCTTGAGATCATTTTATATACTGTATTATTGTTATTAAAGCCGGGTATATGAAGCTGGTAACACAATAAACTACAGATCCCATAATGCAGCGCTTCAGCTGCCTTGCCAACACTTACCGCGTTAATCAAGTCTACCTTATGATGCTGCAAGTTATTGCGAAGCTAGAGTTATTGCGCACTGAGTTTGCACGGTGCTTTGGTGACTTTGAAGAACAAAAAAAGTCTGTCTACACGCGGCTCAAACCTTGTGCATGTTTGGTAGCACATATCTGTGTGAGAAGCTCTTCTCAGTGATAAAGACTAACAAAACAGCACACAGGGTAGCCTCACTGATGAGCACCTGCAATCCATCCTGAGAATCTCCACAACACAGAACCTCACACCAAACAGAAAGCGAACTTGTGGCCAAAAAGATGCCAGGCGTCCAGCTCTAAAATGACATATGAGCAAAGACAACTGAATGATTTGATTTGTTATTGCACGTAAGAGCTGGAGTCAACCGTTTTAACAAACAGCGTATTGCACTGATACGAAATAGCTGTGTGTGTATATATGTAGATATGTATGTATATGTATATATATGTTTATATATATGTGTGTGTGTATGTATGTATATCTATACTAATAAAAGGCAAAGCCCTCACTCACTCACTCACTCACTCACTCATCACTAATTCTCCAACTTCCTGTGTAGGTAGAAGGCTGAAATTTGGCAGGCTCATTCCTTACAGCTTACTTACAAAAGTTGGGCAGGTTTCATTTCGAAATTCTACGCCTAATGGTCATAACTGGAAGGTATTTTCTCCATTAACTGTAATGGAGTTGAGCTGGAATGGCGTATGGGAGTTTACGTGTGACATCATCACGCCTCCCACGTAATCACGTGAACTGACTGTCAACGCAGTGTGTAGAAAACCAGGAAGACCTCCAAAAAGCGCTTAACAAAACATGCATTATTTAATTGAGAAGGCAGCGAAACAATAAGAAGCGAGCGAGTGACATATACTACCATATTCATGAGTGCTGCTACCTCGGAAAGAAAGCAAGGTGTAAACCTAAACTTTAAATAAAGTTCATAGACAGGCTGCCGCTGCCGTTTCTCATGCCCACAGGTAATGCGGGATACAAGTTTAATGAGAGGGACTTGGGATATAAGCGAGTTTTGATCACTTTGTAACTAAGTTAAAATTGCAGGTGAAGGGGTGTGCTTATGCAAATTCCAAGAGACTGTGTTTGTGGGGGATTGACAGTTGAGGCGGGTGGGGGAGTCACGTCATCATCTCCCCTCCCATTCATCTCATTTGGCTCTGAGCTGAGCTCTGCCGTCTTTCGAAGCAACTTCGTCACACTGCCACCAAATACTCCCAGAAAAATCCACAAGTTAATACACACACTGTCTCTAGAGTTTCTACACACTGAATCCTCCAGGCACTACATTCAAAAGGTCACATTGACAATTGACTCTTGTCAATGCATGATTTCCTGGTACACCGATTACTTTGATCAGTGCATCCCGATTCATTTTACCCTCGCACCACCTTAGTTTGAGAAGAAGTATGAAAAATATGAGGTTAACACAGAAAAACATCACCAATTCAAGCTTTATGAATAATCGATTCACCATCAATAATTGTTTTGGTAAAGCCATACTCAGTGTAATCCTCCTTCCATTTAATAATTTTTCCGCCACTAGCCATGATTAAATGAGCGGTAAAAAGTAAGAGCGGCTTAGGTGACTTATTTAGGCAGGCATATATATGACAGCAACACTCATGACAATGTCAATCATGTTACGCTATTATTAAAATGTTTCCTTTTCTTTTTCATTACTTCTTTAACACACTACTTCTCCATGCTATGCAGCACGGGTATTTTGCTATATAAATATATATTTATATGAATGACCTCCAAAGAGCGCTTGAGACTTTTGATATCGCGGAACGTGTCTGCAAAAACTGGGGTCTCCTGGCCAGCAAAAGTCGAGCAGCCAGCTGGCGTGCATAGCTGTGCCGCCTTTGAGACGCTGACTGCGCTTCTGCCAAGTCAAAGTGAGCACTTTTAATTTTTTTCATCCTCCCCCTGCGCTATAGCCCAGACAAGTGCAAACACGGACCCCTTTTCTACACCACGGCAAAATAATATTAAGGCGATTCACACTTTCTTTTGCACGATATCGATTATCAGGTCCTCACCTCGGATTATGAAGACACGCGACAGGAGTGAAGGACTGACAGTGCCATCACAGCCAATTAATGGCGGGACGTCTCACCAGTCTACACAATTCCCACAGCGACTGTCCCCTAAAAAGGCATCATAACGTCAGCGAACACATCTCTCTATACTATATAAAAGAAAACGGCAACTTTACTTTCTTTACACCTTTTTTCCTTTTATCCCAAACCAAAGCCTTTCTCTCTTAACACTGCAGAGGACACAAAACTAATTTTCTTTAAATGCCGGTAAGGCACATTACCAGAGGCACACATTTGAACGTCACATAGAAAATGTAATTTCTATACCACAGCCGTGTAGTGCGCTTTCAAAAGGGATCTACTAAGAGATGATCCATATACATTTTAGCTGCTGTTAGTTACTTACCTGTTGTGTTACACAGTCTTTAAAATGTAGTTTACCCACAACCACTCCAGTAGTGCTCAATGTACCTGTACTTCTTAAAACGTTAATGTTTTACTGTTTAATAACTTATAGACTATATTTTATTATTTTTCCCTTGCACTCAGTGACCAAAGCTATACACACACATATAGACACATACAAACATACACACAAGTATATGTATGTGTATATATGTATGTATGTGTGTATATATATATATACATACATACATACATACACAAATATATATAATTTGTGTGTGTGTGTGTATGTATGTATGTGT
>NC_053165.1:121767303-121834803 GCF_016835505.1 Polypterus senegalus | reverse complement strand
CTACAATAGGACATAGCAGCACTGGAAAAGGTCCAGAGAAAAGCTTACAGGGGATGAGTTATGAAGAAAGATTAAAAGAGCTGTGCCTTTTCAGGTTAAGTAAAAGAAATATAAGAGAAGACCTGATTGAAATGTTTAAAATTATAAAGAAAATTAGCAAAGTGGATTTACTCTGTTACTTGAAAATGAGATCATCAGTAACACGGGGATACAGTTCGAAACTTAAGGGTAAATTTTGCACAAACATTAGGAAGTTTTTCTTTACTCAGAGAACCATAGACACTTGGAATAAGCTGCCAAGCAGTGTGGTAGACAGAAGAACTTTGGGACTTCCAAAATAACATCAAGTTAAGTTTTGAAAGAATTAAGTAGATAGGACTGGCGAGCTTTGTTGGACTAAAGGGCATTTTCTTGTCTCGATTGTTCTAATGACAGAAATCTTTTGCTTAACAGTATTGTTTTGCTTCTTGTTAGCATCACAATTAGATGTTCTTTGACTCAATTCGCTTAATCTTCAATTATGTCATAAGAATTTGGGATTTTTGAAACTTCATTTGAAGTGTGCAACTGTGTTCTTGGGCATCCATGCATCCATCGTCCAACCCGCTGAATCCGAACACAGGGTCACGGGGGTCTGCTGGAGCCAATACCAGCCAACACAGGGCACAAGGCAGGAACCAATCCCAGGCACGGTGCCAACCCACCTCAGGACACAAGGGACACACACAAACACACCCACACACCAAGCACACACTAGGGCCAATTTAGAATCGCCAATCCACCTAGCCTGCATGTCTTTGGACTGTGGGAGGAAACCGGAGCGCCCAGAGGAAACCCACGCAGACACGGGGAGAACATGCAAACTCCACGCAGGAAGGACCCTGGAAGCGAACCCGGGTCTCCTAACTGCGAGGCAGCAGCGCTACCACTGCACCACCGTGCCGCCTGTTCTTGGGCAGCCTACTTAAAATAGAAGTCCTGAGTTTGTGAACTGAAGTAGTGACTGGTAATATGCCTTTACTTCACCATCAAATTTGATGTTGAAAAGTTACCCACATATTAGACATTTGCCTGGAGGTATTCCATTCTGGACATATTTTGTTTTATTTGTGTGTTTGTGAGAATTTTTTTTTCTACATTAAACTGTTACAGTTTAATCTTTGGTGGAGAGCAAAGTGACATAGCAGATGGCCTTACAGTGTCTGTGATTCTTGGCGGAGTTTGTGTTCTTTGTGTATACATTTGTTTCCACTGGGTACTGCCCAAAACTCTATGGAGATGTTCTGGTGACTGTTCCTTGACCTGGTGTGACAGAGTATACCAGAGGACTATGCCATGAGAGTGTCCTTCAGTTAACTGCTTTCCTTTTTAAGTGTGATTCTTGCCTTGTGTCAGATCTCAGCTTTTCCTAAAACAAAGTGATCAGGGATAGAATATCAATGGATTTCTTCGTATTTCCCCCAGATGCTGCTAAGCGGATCAAGGTATCTCAACCAGTCGTGGAGATGGATGGTGATGAAATGACACGAATCATTTGGGAATTCATCAAGGAGAAGGTATGGTAATATGTGTATGTGTATGTATATTATTCTATTTATGACTTTTTGGTTGCATATTGAAGTATTCTTATTCTGATCATGAAACATGGCTGTTTTGTATGTGTAAAAGTTACATGGACTCGCTTGATAAATTGTACTTCTTTTTAATAATCCATTTTATGTAAAAGTAAAGTTTAAGTTTAGATTTCGGAGCATCAAAGCTAATAGCAGGCACCTTTTAAATCATTTTAAAATAACTGCAAAAATGGAATACATTTAGCAAAGTTAAGTCAAAGTTTTGAAAATAAAAAAAGTTTTAATAATTCATAAACCCAAGTATTGCAGGGAATATAAGTGGTGTATGATGGTTAATACCTGATTGTTAAAATGTTTCATGGTAGTCATAAATCATGCCTTGCTTTATCATTTTTGTGCATACAGTTTTGCCTTGGAGAACTTTTTGGTAGACAGACGTCCTAGTGTTCTTCCTTAGAGTTGTCAGAGGGTGGATGAATGTAGAGATGGGAGAATGTTCATCCTTAACCTGTTTTGTCCTGGAGAAATATGCAAGGATCTAGCTTTATATTGTTTGTGTGAAACTTTAGACCATTGCTTGAGAAATATGTAGTTAAGTTTTATTTTTTGTAGCTGCTGTTACAAATGCTTAACAGTCTCTAAAGGCAAGTGGGTGCTTTTCCTGTTATGTTCATACAATTGAGCTGAGCACAGGTGGGCTATAACCACAGTGTCAAAACATCTCAGTGATGATCAGTAGAATGGGATGCACACAGGCCAAATTTCAAGTGTCTTAGCAAAGTTTCTGTATTTCAATTTTTTATTTTTAACAAGTTGGCCACAATTTTAAAATCATATTTTTGGTTTGCTATTCTGGGTTAGAATTTTTTTTCATGTTTTTAGTAACACTTTTTTAGACCGTTTTTGCACCCCATGCTTTGATTAAACTGTTGCCTTTTAATTCATGATTGCGGGTCCAATTAACAAAGTTTGGATGCTGTTATATTAAATAGTGAGCTTGTATATCTGTCTGGGTCCTTAAAATTGTATGTAACTATTAGGGACATTATTTAGAGCATATTTCTATTTCTTTATTTCCTTGCGTTATTTCTGTTGCTGCATTCCAAAGGCAATCCACAGCCCACCAGAAAAATCAAATGTATTCTATTGCACAGCTCATATCACTATGGAGGGGCTGGGTGCAGGTTTTCGACTATTAGCTGGAGACAACATTCAAAATTTCCACAGTGACTATGCCTAGAGATTTGTGGATCATTCTGTTTTAAGGGATTGTCATAATGTGGTAGTGATAAGTACTGCTGCCTCACATCTATAGGATTAAGAGGATCATTTCTTTCCTGGCACTCTGGTTTTTCCTGTCTGTACCCAAAAGGTAAATGTTTGGCTAAGTGTTACTTTAAAATGGCATGTTACAGATTATTCCCTGAAATGAGCTGGTGACCTGTCGGGTGGTTACTGCTATGTACCAGTATTTTTTAAGAAAAAGCAGATGCAAAAATAGATGGACAAAATGGATTTATAAGATATGGCATATTATGTACTGAATTTCTTCTTTTTTTTTTTTTTCTTTTTGTTTCCCTCAGCTTATCTTGTCTAACGTTGATGTAGAGCTAAAATACTTTGACTTGGGTCTTCCCTTCCGTGACCAGACCAATGACCAGGTCACCATTGACTCTGCACTGGCCACTAAAAAATACAATGTGGCTGTGAAATGTGCCACCATTACTCCTGATGAGGCCCGAGTAGAGGGTAAGATTTCTTTTTGCTTTGAATAAATAATAACTCTTTTGTATCTTCAAATGAAGTAAATGTGTTCAAAATAGAAAAGGAATGAATATTTTTCACATTATGAGATTAGCAGAAAATTGAAATTTTCAACAAAATCGATTTTTCTGTTAATTCTGACCATATTTCTGTTGCATTTATCCACTTGTTTTTGAATTTGCTTTATACATTGTAGACTTGTGGTCTGATGCTATCATGACCGTATCAGATGCAAGACAGAAACCAGCCAATGGACAGGGCATATAAAAGACATGCACAAATTTATACAATGGTAATTTACAATTAACAAAAAACCTGCTCTGAACATTTGAGGGAGTTAAAATTGTGTGTGACGCATACAGCAGAAAATAAACACAACACAACACATGTCAGCATAACCCCGTATTTGTGGAATGAGAGGGAAGCCAGATTACCTGTACAAAAAACAAAACTGTAGGTTTAGAGCTTACAAGCAAACTGGTTATTCTTTATTATCAATTAATAATGATAATTGAAAGGTCTATTTGTTTTATTTTTTACTTGGATGGTGCAGTGGTTAGCTCAAATATACTGAAGATGTGTAGTTAGGTTTACCAAGTACATTAAACTGATACATAGTAGTTGGTTCAAGTCTTCCTCTTTAAGTGCTGCCGTGATAATGAATGAAGTCAATTTATGAATTACATTGCCTATGAAAAGATATTCACCTTCTTGGAACATCGGATCATAGCGGATTTAATTTGTTTTTTGACACTGATCAACAGAAAAGGAGTCTGATTTCAAAGTGAAAATGGATCTCTGCAAAGTGACCTGAATCAATTACAAATGTCGAACACAAAAAACTGATCACAAGTATTGACCCCTTCAAGTCAATGTTTTGTAGATGCACCTTTGGCAGCCATGAATGCTTTGAGTCTATGCGTACATATATCAGATTTTCACTTCTGGATGCTGCCATTTTTTTCCCTGTTCTTCTTTGTAAACTTTTTAAGCTCTGTCAGGTCACACAAGGACTGCAAGTGAACATTCTTTTTCAAATTCAGCCACAAAATCTCACATGGATTGAGAATCTGGATTGTAGGTCAGCAACTCCAAGACATTAACATTGTTGTTTTAAGCCATTCTTGGGTAGCTTTGCCTTTATTCTTGACATTTTTGTCTTGCTGGTAAACAGATCTTTTCCATAGATGCAGGTTTCTTGCAGACTACATCAGGTTTTCCTCTAGGATGTCCCTTTGTTTTGCTGCCATCCTTTTCCTCTTGCATTACTTTCAAGGTCTGCTGGAGCATGATGCTGCCGTAACACTGCTTTTTCTGTTAATTGGTGTCAGAAAAGCCAAATTAAATCCACCGATTCAATTTTGTATAAAAATGAAATATAAAAACTTGCAAAGGTGTGAGTAGATTTATAGGCACTATACAAGAAAAGCAGTTTTCTTTAATCAAATGCAAAAATGTGCCAGGTCATTTTCTACCATAGCACAATGAACTGTTAAATTTTTCACTTGCCTGCCATGGGATCATTAACTGCACTAGCTTTTAACTATGTAATTATAAAATGATTTTCAATTAATAGATAGATAGATACTTTATTAATCCCAAGGGGGAATTCACATAATCCAGCAGCAGTATACTGATACAAAGAAACAATATTAACTTAAATAGTAATAAAAATGAAAAAAAAAAAATGAAAAAAATGAAAATAAAATTAATGTTAGCTTTTACTCCCCTGGGTGGAATTGAAGAGTCGCATAGTGTGGGGGAGGAACGATCTCTTTAGTCTGTCACTGAAGCTACTCCTCTGTCTGGAGATGACACTGCTAAGTGGATGCAGTAGATTATTCATGATTGACAGGAGTTTGCTTAGTGCCCGTCTCTCTGCCACAGATGTTAAACTGTCCAACTTTAATCCTACAATAGAGCCTGCCTTCTTAACAAGTTTGTCCAGGCGTGAGGCGTCTTTCATCTTTATGCTGCCACCCCAGCACACCACCGCGTAGAAGAGGGCACTCGCCACAACCGTCTGGTAGAACATCTGCAGCATCTTACTGCAGATGTTGAAGGATGCCAACCTTCTCAGAAAGTATAGTCTGCTCTGACCTTTCTTACATAGAGTATTGGCAGTCCAGTCCAATTTGTCATCCAGCTGCACTCCCAGATATTTAAAGGTCTGCACCCTCTGCACACAGTCACCTCTGATGATCACCATTAGTAGGAGAGCTGCATCCCACTATGGCCTGTTGCCTTACTGGTATTGTACCTTATCCACGTGGAAGCTCTCTGCAGCTTTTTTGGATGAAGCCCTTGAGTATCTCAGCAATGCAGGAGGAGCATCAAGTAGAAATGCTGTTTCTCCAGATCAGAATGAGCCAGTTGAGATGCTTAGATGCCACCCTCCTTGAGGTTTTCTAGTTATTGCCCACTGGGAGCTGTCCCACAACATATTGTACAGGTTCTGTCTCTAAACTGGCATGGTAGAAAATGGTAATTCCCCAGGAGGACTTGAAGTTGTTGAGGGTAGTCTGTCGAGATCAGTGCAACAGACAGTAATTGCAGCCTACAGTACCTATGAGGTCAGTCACATAATGCCCACAACATCAATCACAAATGGCGCTTTTCCACTGCATAGTACGGCACGACATGGTTCAGTTCAGCTCACTTTCCACTGGGAACAGTACCTGGTGCCTGGTCCTTTTTTTTAGTACCACCTCAGCCGAGGTTCCAAGCGCGCCGAACCGTTACCAAAACGTGGCGGTAAACTCTGCTGGTCACTGATTGGACAGAGAAAATCGTCATTACTGCGTCACTGAACTTGCGACACGAGACACAACAGACCCGCTAGATTTTTAGCACAGCCAGCGAAGGTTCGGACGCGCCATTTTGTTTTAACCAAAAATGGCTGTTTCGAAGTCTATTGAAGTACAGACGTTCCTCTCGTTGGTAGCCGAGGAGCGGATCAAGCGAGAGCAGAATGGGGCGACGCGAAATGAAAGTTTTTCAGGAGGTTGCTAAGCTCTTGGGCGCACACAGCTACCATCGGACTTACAAACAGTTAAAAACATCCACATGCCGAGAATGAAGAACACCATTCCGTCGATATGCTCCATTGTTGTGTGTTTGTTTGTGGCGCGTTTACAATGATGTCACGGCAGTAGAGGCGGCGCAACTATAATGACACGTGAATAATCCCGCCCACTCTAAAGCGGTACTAAACTGCAGTCGAAACGCAAACTGAGCCGAACCAAGGTGAGCTGTACTATGCAGTGGAAAAGCGCCAAAAATGGCCATCAAAAGCCCAGTTACACTGTGGTTAAGATTAGAGTCAGGTGTGGTTTATCTGACTCAGAGGTCATTAAGTGACCTATGTCATACCTGGCATGCGGCAGTTAGATTAGACTCACCTTGATCAGTGTGCCTTCATACTGGCGGACACAAAAGTGACCCAATTGTCTGAGATTAAAAAAAATGTTCTGTAACATTGGGGAAAATTTGTAGCTGTCTTTAACAGTGAAGCTGTAAGCAATCTGTAACAGGCTTTTGTTTCAGACACTTTTTGAAATAATATAACATATTGTATCTCTCAGGACAAGTATATAATCTTGTATCACGTTTAACACCAAAAAAACTACCAGCTTTACAGACTAACTTCAAATCACTTTTCCATTTGACAGTTCAGTGTAAACTGAATTTGTTATAATGTGTTGACTTACTAAGTAGACAGAAATAATCAAAATTCATTTCTAAAATTTGCGTCCTTCAAAAGCACCTTTTCGATGTAGTGTATCTGCTTGCATTGTTGTGTCTCAGGCTGAAAGAAACACAACATTGGACTAGCCACAACTCCAAATTAATTGCTGTAATCTGAAATTAAAAAAAAATGGTTTGTGAAGACTTAATTGTTTTATATTAAGTTTATTGGATATAGTCAAAGCTTTAACAGTGAATAAGAAGCAAACAGGAAAATTATGTAAATAAGTTTTTTATGGTTTCAGAAGCCCAGTCTAATGCCTGACTATCTGGAGATATTCTGATCAAGTATTGTAATAGACTTCACATTTAAAGACCTCAGGTGAAAAAAAAAATCAGGTGGCCTGCACTGCTTCTTAAATAGATTAGCTTTGGAGTTTTTTTTTTGTTGTTGTTTTTTTTTACACAAATTATTTTTACTTATACCAGAGTTTAAGTTAAAGAAAATGTGGAAGAGCCCAAACGGCACAATTAGGAACATTTTAGGGGGCACTGTCTTCCGTGAGCCAATCATCTGCAAGAACATTCCTCGACTTGTTCCTGGTTGGACACAACCCATCACAATCGGCAGACACGCACATGGTGACCAGGTATGTCTTCATGATGATTACCGCAGCTTTGTGAATTATGCCTGTCATTGTCACCCTGTTGGTTCGCACTGCTTTTTCGAAGTGTCCATAATTTAACACCTATTTTTTGCTGCTGTTTCTTTCAAGCATTATGGGTGCAAAACACAAACATTTTCATTAGGTCGTGTTTCTTTCTAT
This sequence comes from Polypterus senegalus, assembly GCF_016835505.1. Taxonomy (NCBI): domain Eukaryota; kingdom Metazoa; phylum Chordata; class Cladistia; order Polypteriformes; family Polypteridae; genus Polypterus; species Polypterus senegalus. Next base: position 121,826,951 of record NC_053165.1, on the reverse strand, counting down.
TCATGGCTTTCTTTTAAAATCTCCTTTCTCTTACCTGTAAACTATAAAGTCATCTGTTTTATATAGACAATATTTATAAAACTGTTGTAAACTTTATGCAGTGTAGTAAAACAAAAATGAAGACCTGTATGTATAGTAGAATTGACATGCCGTCTTTTGTCTGTAGATTGGGCATAACCTTGTGTGTCTAAAGTTCTTATGTTTTGAATTTGGGTCTTGTACATTATACTCCAGAATAGTTTATTCTTTGTACTGCCATTTTCTTACCTTTTCACTGTTTGTGTCATAGTACAAAGCAACAGACTTTGTGGTGGATAAGCCTGGCCAATTCAAAATGGTTTTCACTCCAAAAGATGGAAGTACCCCAGAGCAGTGGGAGGTGTTTGACTTCCCAGGTGGAGGCTGTGGAATGGGCATGTACAACACAGATGAGGTGAGTCTCTAGGGTTCTTAAAAGGGTTGGGGGACACTGCACTGTTGTTGTTTTTTCTTTGGTGAGAAACTGCAAATGTGCACTTTTTCCTAACTCCACAGCCTTTTCCTGAATAATAGGCTGCTTGTCTTGAAGTACATGCACAATACAAGAATTTGACTTTCACAGTGGTGTCTGCCTTTGATATATCTTCTTCTCACACCCATCAATTTGCCACACTAGTGAGGTAACATGGGGGCACTGTTTTGTTTAACTGCATATATATGGTGGTTCCTTTGCATGATACTCTGTAAATACAGTCATCTGGAAGACTGCCAAAATACTAGTGTACCTTAATATTTTTAGGACATTATGGGCATGGTTCTTTGCCTGTATATAATTTTAATATTCATATAGGCTTAACTGTGCTTTTTGGTGATTGCTGATAGTGAGAAGAAAGTTCAGGTTGTTATTGTTAGGTCAGGTTGGGGAGCATGCACTGGTACAGTGTATTGCCTCCTCCATCACATGACCAAACAACTCTGGATCCTGGTTGACAGACACACTGTCCAGTCCCACTCTCTTTAGAAATGACCATCTATCTGCCGCAGCCAGGTGTCGCGTGGGCCTCCCCTTGGCCTGGTCCAGCCACTTGGGTCCTCAACAATGACAATCTTATAAGCTGGATGGCCACATGGCCATAGTGCCATAACTGATGCTCCCTTACAATACAGGTAATGTGCTTCATTCAGGACTCCGTGAGCAACCGCTCGTTCAACAAAAAGTTAAACCAGCAGTACCCAAGGATTCTCCGAAGAGACACAGTACCAAAGGAGTCCAGTCTTTTCTCAGGTCACTGGATACTGTCCATGTCTTGCAACCATATAGCAAGACAGGGAGCACCAGGATTCTAAAGACTTGGACCTTTTGCATAGATGTCTGGAGCGCCACACACCCCTTTCAAGTGATCTCATGACATCCATGCTCTCCCAATTCATCTACCAACTTCAAAGGAAGAGTCACCACAGAAATGAATGTCACTGCCAATGTACGTAAACCTCTTGACAAGGTCGACATTCTCTCAGCAGACAGACACACTGCTGATGTCTGTGTCCAAGTGGTCAATAAAGGCCTGGATCTTGGTTTTTATCCAGGACACTCGCAAGCCCAGACACACAGACTCCTCACTTAGTTTCTCAAGAGCCCCATTCAGAGCCTCCATGGACTCTGAAGATCACAGCATTGTCGGCAAAGTCAAGATCAGTGAATCTTTCTTGACCAGCCAATGTCCCACAGCCACTGGACCCCAAAACCCTGACCATCATCCAGTCCATGCAAGCACTCAACAGAGTAGCGGCAAGAACACACCATTGACAAACCCCAGAATCAACCGGGGAAAAATGCAGAGGCTCTGCCTCCAGTCTACACAGCAACCACAGTACCAGTGTACAGACCAGCCATGATATCCAGCAACTTGGAGGGGGTCCCATGAAGTCTGTTGTCCCACAGGGCAGTTTGATAAACTCAATGAGTTGAGTGCTTTATGAAAATTGATGAAGGCTTTATTGTCTTTAGAATTACATTTTAGAAAATAATGACTTGTTTGGGCTTTTTGGTGGTGATTGTGTATAAAATGAGCAAGGAAGCATTGGTAAATATTGCTTTCCAAGGTTATTTACTGCCTTTTGCAGAGTAAAGCATAACCTTTGTCACCCTTTCTCTCCTGAGCTGGGTCACAAACCTTGATTTGCCATGACAATGACTTAGTTTAATATGTTACTTTTGTTTTGTCTCTATAGTCTATCACCGGCTTTGCACACAGCTGCTTTCAATACGCTATTCAGAAGAAGTGGCCTCTCTACATGAGTACTAAGAATACCATCCTGAAGGCATATGATGGCCGCTTTAAGGACATTTTCCAGGATATCTTTGATAAGTAAGTTTTTCTCCCCTCTATGCTTGTAATTATAGATCACACACTGCAATGTCATACTAAAACAGTATTCCTTACATTATCATTGTATTCTGCTTAAAGATATCTTTCTATCAAGTTTAACTCTTCAGATAAAAATTTGTGATTTGGAGCTAAAGGTGAGCATGAGAAAGTGAATTTGAAAGTTAGTTAGTTGAGAGTTAGCATAGTAGTAGTTCCTGGAGGCCAGGTAATATTTGAATAAAAGGAAAGAAAAAAAAATGCTGCAGTGGATTTTGAGAGTTTAAAAAGGTTTTATTTCAATCCGGTATTGTAATATCATCTACTGTTGAATTCTGCTGTGTACTTACTTGTGTTCTGTTCTATGTGTTGTATTTTAACTACCCCTTTTTTGACACCCACTGCACACCCAGCCTACCTGAAAAGGGGTTTCTCATTGAACTGCCTTTCCCAAGGTTTCTTCCATTTTTGTCCCTACAAGGGTTTTTTTTGTAGTTTTCCCTTCTCAGAGTCAAGGCCTGGGGGGCTGTCAAAAGGCAGGGCTTGTTAACACTAGAATTACCAGAGCCTACGAAAAAACTTGTAAATCAGTCCCACCTTAAATCCCTTCACATCTCTCCATCAGCATCTTTTGTCTTCTAAATATGTTAAGCCCAGGCAGCCTGCTATACCACCCCCCTTCCCCCGCCCACCTAATAACGGACTAGAAGTACTACCAGTTCCTGCCTTGTTTATCTGGGAGTGAGCTAACCAGAATTTTAAGGGGAAATAATTTGATGTGTGTTTTGTGACTACAACAATCTATGTAAACACATTGTTAAAACAAATGTTTTTCATGTTTTAGTAATGAATAAAATGTAGACATGAATTGTATAATGTATGAAGCCTTAAGTCCAAATATCAAATAAACACTTTCACACAAGGTCCAAGTAATTCTACCGTTAAAACCCATTGCAGCACTCCTTGTGTGATTTTGGGTTATATAAAAATAAATTTTATTTTTTTTTTTTTTAAGTTACACAAACTGCAAAGTTTTTATTTTACTACCAGTTAGTGTTTTTTGCAGTTTACTCATATTTGAAAATTTGACAAGTAACTTTTTGAAAAATGGACATTTTTAAAGTTTTCTGGCTGTCCATTTTGATTTGAAACTGAAATGAGTGCAAACTGCAGGAATTGTCTTTGGGTTTGGTGTTGTATTCATCCTCAGTGTTGCTTCTGTTTATTATTTTTATCTAGGGTCACTATTAGGACAATGTATGTAAATACTGTGTTTGATAAGTAGTCAAAATAATGTGTGTTTGGTTTCGTCCTATGTGAGAGATGGACGTCTGAAGTGGAGCTCCGCTAGCAGCGGTGTTATTTTTTATATTATTTACTTATTATCCTGAGATCCTGTATCTATTCAATCCAAGGAGACTACTACAGTATATGTAAACATATATAAATTTGGCCAACAAAAAAGGGGGTCCGAAAGAATCTAAAACTAAAGCTGCACCCACGCTAAGATCAGCAAGCCCTAGTTCAAGATATGGCCTTTCAGAGTACAGACTCCTCGGGACCACGGTGTGCTACATCGTCGCCGGCTGAGAGTGAAAAGGCGAGCGAATGTACTCCACGCGAGCTGGGAATAGCGGGGACACCGGCTACAGTAGAGCCTGCCGCTTCACCTAGGGTACAAGAAAGCACAATTGAAATGTCTAAACTGCAGGTGATGTTCGCTGAGCTCATGCAAAATATAAAGAAAAGCGAGAAGGCAAATGAGAAAGCAAAGGCACATGAGAAACTGAGACAGTAGTTGCAACACGCAAACGAAGCACAGCGGCTGATGCTGCAACAGGCAAATGAAAGGCTGCGACAAGAAATGCAACTGGAGATACGACAGGTGCTGGGTAAAATTGAAGAACACATTCAGGAAAACTTGGCTAAACTGAGCACGCTTACTTTTTTTTTTTTTTTCCGTGTCCTGTTCGGCTGTGAAGCAATCAGAATTGATGTCTGAATGCTGGCGACTAGCCTTACAGTTTTTCTCTCAGGTGGAGCGTTACAGCTTCTGCTGACGTCACGCCTGATACCAAAACTTTATTAAAAATATTTTCAGATGTTTTTAAGATTCGAACCGGACACGGAGACAAAAGTGAAAGAAAAGAAGAGAGAGAAGGAAGAGATGGAGGTAAAGGGGAGGGGGTTTCGTATAGAATAAACAATAAATGAACCAGAATCCGCTTCTAGACCTGCAGAAAGGGGGAAAAACCACAAGACAAAAACATTGCTGCATCAGCTACATGAAGATATATAAAAGTAAAAATGTTTGCTGACAATCATACAGTAATTATTACTAAGGCATTTAGGCCACCACAACCTTAGATCATGTGCTGAAGATGTCCAAGTCATACTTATGAAATCACCATGTGAGCACCTGTGTGCGCACGCTTGTATGTGTAAGGTTTCTCTATAGGAGCATCCAATAGTGAGTGTGAAGGGCCACAGACCTGCCCCCAAAACGCGGAAGATGGAGGGAGTTCCAAGCCCAGAGATCCAGAGGTCACCCCAGAGCGGAGACCCCAGGGAGGCCGTCACCAGAGAAGCCCCAACCCCACCGAGAGGCGCAGAGGATCACCCGGGGTCACAACCAGCAGCCGGCAGAGTCCCGGAGATATCAACGGCAAGCCCTCAGGCCGCCGCAGCCGCCTCCCCGAGTCGGCCGGGCCCGGAACCCAGCAGCCCGGGACCCAGGGCACCCACCCGCCGAGGACCCAACAGAGCCCAGGGAACCAGATCCCACCAGGCAGCCACCGGGAGCGACCAGACAGATGCTTAAGGCAGGGGAGGGTAGGCAAAGATGTTGTAGTATTGCCAGATGTCCCAGGAGAGGGGAGGAGTCCAAAACCCCACCTGACATATACAGTCACACACAAACACAGTCATACACTCCCTCCCTCATGCTCTCACATACACATACAACCCAAGACTTACAAGGATGTACGCCAGACACCCATTCACACTCCCCACACACACCCTACCTAACTCTGGTCCCGGTGCTGCCGCACCTGAGGTACAGCCATTCCTGGACGCCAGAGTTAGCCCGTCCGCAGGGGTAATAGTGAGCAGGCACCCCGTCCAACGAGAGCAAAGCAACCCACCACTCCAGACCACAGGCAGACGGCCAGCCCCCACTCCTAGCCTCCAGCCCCAGGCAGCTAACTGAGAACAGAGATGTAATAAGACCTCTAGTCTCCCTCCGCCTGCTCTAATGTAGTGTTGGTGTGTGTTGATAAGGTGCATTTTGTGGTTGGGGGGGGCGGGCAGTGCCGGCACCATGTGGCCTACACCAGCTGATGCCAACACACAGCCCCACCTCCCCCCCAAAACTCTCCGTGACTAGGTGCAGTTTAAAATTGGAAGTGGACACCGCACTCGGAGTGAGGCTGAAATTTCCCCACCGGATGCCGTTGAGTGTGCCCACTCCCAAGGCCCTAAGTGTGCATTTGTGTGGAATGTTTTTGTGGAAGTGTTTAATGTGCAAATAAAATTGGGGTGTAGGCTGCCACAGGACTGCGGAAATGGGATCCATACCGCACCCCTGACTTACCCACACCCCAAGGCCCTATGTGCATGTTTGTGTGATGATGTGAAGGAGCAGGAGGAGGGAAATGTCTGAGGATGGGGAGGAACGGCTGAGGGGCCTGAGCCCTCCAGGGAGCCAGCTCCCCTACTGGCCCCAATAGGCACCTCCGTTCCCAAAATCCAGGCCCCAGCCCATCCAGCCATGGCCCGAAGCAGCAGCATCACAGAGCCCCACGGAGTCTGAGGCCACCAACCCACACCACCCCAGCAGGATATTTACTCCCATCCCCACATTTACTCAACATTCAGATTAAGTAAGACATAAGACACCCAGGTAAAGCTGGATCCTCCCTCCCGGACATCCCCTCCCCATGGTGGAACTGCCGCATGTTCCAGCCCTCTTCCCGGCAGCGTACATGCCAGGACCCAATCCCCAAGGCCCCACCCATATCCCCATCCGGGACGGCCGCCCCATACCCTAAGCCACCAGGCCCACACCCAGACCAACCCAGGGGCATTGCAGCCACTAGGCAGCGCACCGCAGCCACCGCCAAGACCCCCATAAGGCCCTACACACAACCACCAGAAGCCCACCCCCCGAGGTAACCCAAGCACAACCAGAGCCGGGCAGCAGCCCCCAGCCCAAGACCCCCCTAGTGAACCCACCCCAGGGATCCTCCAGATACTCCAAGCTCAGACTCTCCACCACATCAACCACAGCATCCCGCAGGACCATATCAATGACCCTCCATCATCGCTATGTGATGGAACCGATCAAAGGAGCCCAGAGAGATTGATTTGAAGTGGAGGCAGAGGCTGTCTCAAGTGTAATATGATCCAATAAAAGATTTCTATACTGGTTAATGCAAAGATTATCTTTGTTTTTCCAGTTTATGAGGATAGTTTTCTTAGCGATGCATATGGCAGTGAGAACCACGTGAACCAAATTTGTTTCAATGGGACATCCTCTAGGTTCCCCAGCAAGCAAAATGAGGGGAAGTTGGGATATCACATTTCAGACACTTTGACAGGTCTTCACATACTCTATACCAGAATCCTGAACAGGTGGACATGACCACAGTGCGTGGATATAACTGTCAGGAATGTTGTCTGTGCAGTGTGTGCAGGTGTCAGATGGCACAAATCCCATCCTGAACATCCGATGACCTGTATAGTGTACTCTGTGTAGAATTTTGTATTGAATTAGTTGTAAATTGGGGTTTCTGATCGTTTTAAAAGTTTTTAAACAGGTTTGGGACCAGAAAGTCTGATCAAAGCTAACTAATAGATCCTCCTCCCATTTGCCTATAGGAATTGCTATTGTATCATCTATTTTGGTCAATGTTTTATATACTTTAGACAGTAATTTGGGGTGTTTGAGATTACAGAAGTCTAATACCCTTGATGGTGTTTGTAATTCTACTTTAAGCTTAAATTTTTCTTTAACTACTGATTTAATTTGGAGATATTCTAAAAATCTATTCTTGTCTATCCCAAATTGGGAGACTATTCTGTTAAATGGAATGAAATCCAATCCTTCAACTATGTGTTCCATGTATAGAATTCCTTTACTTTTCCAGTATGGGAGGTTCATCATTTTATTGTTTTGCAATATGTCAGGATTATTCCAGATGGGTGTGTCTGCATGGAATTAGTGAAGACTCCGTCATTTTTAGATATTCCCACCATGCTGTCAGTGAGGTACTGATATTAATACTTTTAAAGCTTTCATGCTTTCTTATTTTTGAGCTAATAAACGGTAGGTCCGAAAGCTCTATAGTATTGCAAAGTGTCTGTTCTACATCTAACCAGGACTCATCCAGCGGGTTATGTTGTAACCATCTTGGTATATATTGGAGCCTGTTGGTTAAGAAATAATGATAGAAGTTGGGTAGTGTTTTTAAGCTAATTCGTGGAGGTTTATCCTTCCAAAGGAATTTAGTGATGGAGGAGTCCAGGGATCTAAACCAATCAGATGATGGCTTGTTTGGGATCATAGAAAATAAGTAATTGATTCTTGGTAAAACCATCATTTTAATTGTGGCAACCCTCCCCATAAGTGATATCGGTAAGGATTTCCATCTAGCAAGATCATCTTCCACTTTCTTTAATAGTGGGATGTAGTTTAGTTTAGTTAGATCTGCCAGCCTGGGAGAGACATGAATGCCCAGGTATGTAATATTCCCTGATTCCAATTGTGTATTAAGGGAATTGACAAAAGAGAAATTAATTGGAAGAACTGTGGATTTTAACCAGTTTATTGAATAATCTGAAACTCTTGAAAAGGAGTTTATTAGTTCAATTGCCTGGGAGAGAGAGGATTGAGAATTCTGAAGATAAAGTAACACGTCATCTGCATAAAGACTGATTTTATGTTCTATGTTCTTACACTTTATGCCTTTAATAACTGTAGTTTGCCTGATTGCTGCTGCTAGTGGTTCAATAAAGATAGCAAATAGCGAGGGGGAGAGAGGGCATCCCTGCCTGGTCCCCCTCTGAAGACAGAAGCTATCTGATGTTTGGTCATTTGTCCTGACGCATGCTGTTGGTGAACTGTATAAAATTTTTAACCAGTTTATGAAGAAGTTTCCAAAACCAAATTTATGTAAAGTTGCAAATAAGAACTTCCAGTTAACTCTATCAAAAGCCTTTTCTGCATCGAGAGATAATATACTGGTTTCCATGTTTCTGCTATAAGAAAAGTCTATTAAGTTGAGTAATCTACGTGAATTTGTGGATGAATGTCTCCCCTTAATGAAACCAGTTTGGTCTGGATGTATTATGAAAGGGGTTACCTTCTCTAATCTTTTTGCAAGGGCTTTACAAATTATTTTCAGGTCAACATTAATAAGAGAAATTGGGTGATAGCTGGTAGGAAATATAGGATCTTTGCCTGGTTTTAACAGGAGAACAATGTTGGCTGAATTCATGTTTGGCTGTAGTCTACCATTTTCTTCTATTTCACTCATCATTCTGAAGAATGTTGGAGCCAGAATGATCCAGAATTCTTTGTAGAACTCTGCTGGAAACCCATCTGGACCTGGAGCCTTCCTATTAGGCATGGAGTTAAGAGCTTCCTGAAGCTCATCTGATGTTAATGGCGAGTCCAGGACTGTAGCTTGGCTATCTGATAATTTAGGAAGTATTATCCTGTCTAGAAACTCATTGATCTCATTATCTGATGGGTTAATCTGTGGTGAGTACAAGGTTTTGTAAAAATCTCTGAAAGTGTTGTTTATTCTTTCAGGGTCATATACTATATTCCCAGTTGAGTCTTTAACAGCAGATATGGCAGTTTTCTCTTTGTTTATTTTTAACTGGTTGGCTAAAACTTGCCTGATTTATTACCGTGTTCAAAGTTTTCTATTCGTAGTCTTTGTGCTAAAATTGTGTTTTTGTCAATAATTCCTTTAAGTTCTAGTTTACTTTTACGCAATTTGTTTTGTAATTCTTCTTCTGGGGATGCCTCTAGAGACTTAATGATTTCTTCTAATTCCTGAATACGTTTGTTTTCTATTTTTTCTTATGTGATGAGAAGGAAATTATTTTACCTCTCATCACTGCTTTCCCTGCCTCCCAGAGAACAGATGCTGATGTTCCAGGAAGGTCATTGTGTTCTAAATATAAAGCCCACTCTTTTTTATAATATTCCACAAAACCTTCATCTTTAAGCAGTGACGTATTAAACCTCCAGTTTTACCTGATGGGATTGTTTTCTTATTTAACAGAGTTAAAGAAACTGGAGCATGATCGCTGACAACTATAGGGTGTATCTCAGTGTCTGAAATGTCAGCCAATAATGAGCTGCTGACTAGAAAATAGTCCAAACGTGAGTGAGAGTGATGAACATGTGAGAAAAAAGTATACTCTCTACGGCTGGGATAAAAGATCGCCATGCATCACAAAGCCCATAATCACTCATATACTGTTTGACTATATTAGTGGAATGCCAATTGCGCTGAGTCCCAGCTGTACTGAGCCTGTCTGAAGAATGATCCATCCAAAATTAAAATCTCCGCAAGTATAAGTGGACAGTCCAAGTGTTCGGAGAGTACAGAGAAAAATTATGAAAGAATGCGGGTCATCTATGTTTGGACAGTATATGCTAACAATACATAAGCTTTGATTTTGTATAGATAGTTTTAGTATTATAAATCTACCATCTGGATCTGAGACTGTGTCCAATACTGTGAAATTTGTATTTTTGTGTATTAAAATAGCTACACCTCTTTGTCTAGAGTTATAGGCGGCAGAGAACAGTCTGGGAAACTCAGATGTTTTAAGTTCATCTGCAACTGTGGCAGACCTATGAGTCTCTTGTAATAAGACAACATCTGCCTGCAGTCTTTTAAGCTGATCAAAAATCTTTAATCTCTTCTCTCTAGAGCCAGTTCCATGAACATTCCAACTGACAAACCTTAGTGTACCCATAGTTGTGTGTGTGATTAGCTAATGTATGGTGCCTTCATGTGAGTTAGTTAAGTAAATAAATGTATAATTTAATCTGAAAAAAAAAAATATAAATAAAAATAAAGCAATAAATAAGTAAATAAAAAATATATGTATAATAATGCTAATAACAATAATATTATTAATGCTGATGATAATAATAATATTAATGCTGAAAATAAATAATAATGCTGATAATAATAGTGCTAATGATGATAATAATAATGCTGATGATAATAATAATAATACTGATGCTGATAATAATAATAATAATAATAATAATACTAATTCTGATAATACTAATGCTGATAATAATCAGACAATAATAATAATAATAATCAGACAGAACCAAGAGTGTTTGTGGTTGTATGATAAAAGGTAATAATTATAATCTAGTGTTTGTATGCGCGCGTTGTGTGTGTGCTGACGCAGTGTCATAAAATTGTGTGATTGTGTCATGCGGATGTAAAGTTCCAGTAGCAGGTAAAAGAAGGAAAGGAAAGAGTGATAAAGGTTAAGAAAAGAAAAAAAAAAAGTAAAAAGAAAAGGTGTTAGAGGTGTGGGGTGGTGAGAGAACAGGTGATCCCATCATCTAAACACGGATATAGCAGCTTTTTTTTTTTTTTTTTTATATCCTGACATGCTCATACTCAGTGAATCCCGATAAGAATAATAAACTTGTGACCTGATGTTGGGCTAATAAAGCCAGTCTGTCACTCCTCGCTCCTTGTACAGCCTGTTGTTGACGTAGAGCTTGTCCACAGAAATGACAGCGGCTCCCTTCTTGGATGAATTTTTTACGCATTGGGAACAGAACTCTGCGGCGATCCAAAATTTCTTTAGGAAATTGATCATTCACGCTGAAATTTTTCCCTTTGAGCTCTTTCCTGTGGCTCTTAACAAAATCCTTTTGTTTAAAATGCTCAAATTTGGCCACGATGGGACGTGATCTTCTGCTGTCTGCTCTCTTGGCTCCAAGGCGATGTACCCGGTGAAAGGTGATGTTTTTTACCGTTTCTTCGGGTATCTTCATGTGGGTCTGGAGAAAATACTTGATTGTTTGTTCGCAATCCTCCGGTTGTCCTCCCGTCTGCTCCGGCAGGCCTGCGAACACCAGATTGACGCACCAGCATGAGTGCTGCGGGCCTGAAGATCCAAAACCGTCTCCTTCAGGGTCTTGTTGTCCTGGGAGATCCGTGTCAATCCCTCTGTCAGGGAAGACACAGTCTCCCGCAGAGACGCGTTTTCAGCAGCAAGCCGCTCCACCTGATCCTGGCTGAATTCCAGAGATTGTCGGAGGTTCTGGAACTCCTGGTGTAGAACCTCGAGCAGGTGGAGTCATCCCTCAAATCCCAAAAGCCTTTTATCTATAGAATCTAATAATTCTAATATATCCTTGCGGGGAGATGAGGTCGCCTCAGGGGAATCCTGAGGACGGCTTTTCTTGGTAGCAGGTGTTTCCGTGTTAGCTGCTGCTTTCTTAGGCCCCATGACAACAGACTCAAAAACTTGATCAATATAATTTTGTAAACTTTCCAAATTTTCTTCACTTACCTCCAGGTTGAGTGAGTTATACTTACGGGATTAATTGCATTGTCAGTAAATAAATTTGGCGTAAATGTGTCTTAGAATGTTTGCTAACGAGCTGCCATCTGCGTCAAACGCTGCCGAGAATCCGTGATCTTCCTAGCCAGCACTTCTGAGCACGCTTACTTCTCAATTGGAGGATTTCAAGGAGACATTCACGACTCGGATTGAAATAGCCGAACATTTAGCTGTCAGTGCCGAAGAAAAAGCAGTAAATGTCAGCTCTGAATGCAAAAAACTCTGAGACAGATTGGCTGCTTTGGAAGATGGAAGCAGAAGGTATAATGTCAGAATTGAAGGTCTGCCTGAGAATCGAGAAAGTCCAAACCCAGTGAAATTCGCAGTTGAACTCTTCTCTAAAATAATCAGGGCGGACTTTAAAGCAGAATCTGAGATAGCAGCGGCTTACCGCGTACACGGATCAAATACTGTTAGAGCCAGATCTTTTATTATTCGCTTTGAAAGATTATTTCAAGACATTTAAGCTAGAGGTGATGGCACTTCTCAGAGACAAGCAAGATATTATATATGAAAATAACCACATTTGTATCTTCCCTGACTTCTCTCCAGCAACAGCTACTAAACGCGCAGCCTTCTACAACATTAAACAGCGGTTACAGCAAGCCAACGTCAAATACAGCCTGTTGTATCCAGCCAAACTGAAAGTTGAATTGCAAGGTCAATTCTATTTTTTCGCTAGCAAGGAAGGTGCAGAAAAGGAATTAAGAAGGCTGATCCCGGGACTATTCTGATACATAATAGTGAGTCATGGCCGTTATTGATATAGCAAGGACTAATAATCTACTATCTGATCTTTTTGTTTAAAATACGGGTTTTTATCATCATATATTCTCATTATTACTAGGGCGCTATCTGTTTGTTTTATTGTGCTTAATTACTTTATTCTTTTTTCTCTTTTTTTTTTCTTTATAGCTAATTATTTTATCTCTACCCTAAACGAGACTGTTCAACATCAAACCCTTGGTTTATTGTTATTGCTATTATTACATTAAGACTTATTATGCTTATTTTGGACAAATTTCTAACACTATCCCCTGGGTTTATTGTCTGGGTGTATTATCTTAATGAAGTAAAATTGCTGAAGACTATATATATTTTAAATGCACAATTTTTTTTTTTTTTTAAAGACTATATTGGTAATAGATATCTCTATCTTTTAATCCTAAAACGCTGCTGCGTTTGGGCTTGTTTTGCTTTGGACGTGCTCTGCCTCTGGGTATGCCAGAGGACTGGGACTGTGTGAAGTGGGTTCTAGCCTCACTTGGGGAGGCAAAATTTAAGGGGGAGAGTGAAAGAGAGCAGGCTTGATCTATACCTAATCTATCCTCTTAATCTTTATAATTATAACTACCAACGTAATAATAAGCTGCATGGCAACAACTCTAGGGGAAATAGGAAATTAAGGCAGAAGCTGTCTCACTTCCAGTTAAGACTATAAAATGACATCAAAAACTCAGAATCAATGTCTCTATGATGGGACAGTTAATTTTGTGAGCTGGAATGTTAAAGGCTTGAATCACGAATTAAAGAGAAAGAAAGTACTCTCTCACCTAACAGGTCTAAACGCTAAAATAGTATTTTTACAGGAGACCCACTTACTAAGCAAGGATCAGTTCCGCTGCAAAAAGACTGGACTGGCCAAATATTCCATTCTAGTTTTACAAAGAAAACTAGAGGTGTGGGAATTCTCATACATAGAACAGTCCCATTTGTAGCATCAGATGTAGTATTGGATCCTGAAGGGAGATATGTAATGGTCATGGGAGACTTATCTAACTGTAAAATGATCTTGATAAATGTTTATGCACCTAATGTCGATGATAAGAAATTTATACAAAATTTATTTGCATCCATTCCCAATGTGAACACTCAAAGTTATAATGGCTGGGGACTTTAATTGTGTTCTAAATCCACTTTTAGATAGGACTTCTTCCACCGGGGAAACAGCATCTAACACCGCAAAGATAATTATAAAGTTTATAACTGATCACAAGTTATCAGACTCCTTGAGGTTTTAAACCCAAATTCAAGAACATATTCTTTCTACTCACCAGTACATCATTGCTACTCAAGGATTGATTACTTCTTTATAGATAATAACTTTTTGCCTATGATTAAATCTTGTGAATATGATGCTATTGTTATTTCTGACCATGCACCTATGATCTTGGAGCTAAAATTACAAAGCCCCATGCACTCACCCCACAGATGGCGTTTTAACCCGCTTCTATTAGCAGACGAGAATTGTACGGAATTTATATCCAAACAAATCAAATTCTTTCTAGAGACAAATACATCAACCGAGATCTCTGCAGGAATGCTCTGGGAAACTCTTAAGGCCTTCTTAAGAGGACAGATTATCTCATATCTTTCCCACAGAAATAAATTCAAAGCCAAGAAAGTAGCAGAGATAAAAAGCGAAATTATTAGAATAGATGAAGAACACGCCAGACTACCAAGCGAGACTCTACATAGGAAAAAGCAGGCTCTACATTCAGAACTAAACCTCTTGACAACTAAAGAAACTGAACAACTAATGTATAAATCCAGACATCATTACTAAGAACATGGAGAGAAAGCTAATAAGCTTTTAGCTCAACAAATTCACAAGCAAGAATTGCGCAACGCAATCTCAGTAATTACCAACATGCATCATCCATTTTGATTGAGTCAGACAACAGAGTCCTGTGCTATGTCTTGTTGCCCCTTTATTAGTTTAATAATGTTAAAGCAACTGATGAAAGAGGAGCTTCTTTTTATAAAAGCACAGAAAGACATGTAATTCAGCATTATTTGCATTTAGGTTTACATGCTCAATTCAAATAAATTTGAAAACATATTAATAAAACAAGGCAGCATGTTGACGTTGACATTGAATTGAGTTCAACTGGTGAATACAGACACTGTGTATTAAATAATGTGCAGTCAGTGTTGATGTGGAGGTTCCTCTTTTCCTGATTTATCCAGCAGGGCGTGTATGCTCCCTGAGAATATGTTCTTTTAGAGATTGCAGGTTTACTAAACCAAAATATTAATTGTCATAGATACAGGTTGGAAGGCACTCTAGCTGGGATAGACGGTTTTTTACCCAGTCAGGATGTCCATCCATCCATATACTTCCTTTATTACAGCATCCCGACTGCTGGGTTGGTTAGTGTTACCTTCCCTGTTGGCAAGCGATTATGAGAGAAGGAAAGAGGGAGACTGCTTCCCATGGCTATGTTGCCCCAAACACCCACTGACCGGTACACTGGGTGTTGGCATCCATCTGGCATGGCTCCTGTTTGGACATTTGCAGGGCATTACAGGAGTTGTAGTTTTGCTGGGCAGTCCTGTTGGAGTTCTTGGGTGCCAGCAGCTCCCCTAGGTATGGACACAGAAGTGCTTCCAGTTGGAAATCATGATGCACCAGAAGTACTTCAGTATTCGGGTTGAAAAGCTGCCGCTCAGCCTCGCCCAAGTGTCAGACTTGGGAGGAGGTTGACAAGGAATTGCTTGGAGAAGAGCCGAGGTGGAAAGGGAAAGAAATAAACTGTGAGAATGATTTACCATGTGATAAAAACACGTAAAATGTTTTGTTGAATAAAAATATATTTTTTTGATCCCAATTGCATGGTTTTGTTGTATTTGGGTGTTTGGGGTCCTGCTTTGGCCCTATAAAATTATACAAACCCCATTTCCAAAAAAAGTTGAGACACTTTCTAAAAATGCAATTAAAAACTAAAATCTGTAATTTGGTAGTTCACGGGAAAGAGCTGTAGAAGCTAGGTTAAGAAGGGAGGTGATGATTAGTGAGCAGCAGTATGGTTTCATGCCAGGAAAGAGCACCACATACAGTGGTGTGAAAAACTATTTGCGCCCTTCCTGATTTCTTATTCTTTTGCATGTTTGTCACACAAAATATTTCTGATCATCAAACACATTTAACCATTAGTCAAATATAACACAAGTAAACACAAAATGCAGTTTTTAAATGATGGTTTTATTATTTAGGAGAAAAAATCCAAACCTACATGGCCCTGTGTGAAAAAGTAATTGCCCCCTGAACCTAATAACTGGTTGGGCCACCCTTAGCAGCAATAACTGCAATCAAGCATTTGCGATAACTTGCAATGAGTCTTTTACAGTGCTCTGGAGGAATTTTGGCCCACTCATCTTTGCAGAATTGTTGTAATTCAGCTTTATTTGAGGGTTTTCTAGCATGAACCGCCTTTTTAAGGTCATGCCATAGCATTTCAATTGGATTCAGGTCAGGACTTTGACTAGGCCACTCCAAAGTCTTCATTTTGTTTTTCTTCAGCCATTCAGAGGTGGATTTGCTGGTGTGTTTTGGGTCATAGTCCTGTTGCAGCACCCAAGATCGCTTCAGCTTGAGTTGACGAACAGATGGCCGGACATTCTCCTTCAGGATGTTTTGGTAGACAGTAGAATTCATGGTTCCATCTATCACAGCAAGCCTTCCAGGTCCTGAAGCAGCAAAACAACCCCAGACCATCACACTACCACCACCATAGTTTACTGTTGGTATGATCTTTTTCTGAAATGCTGTGTTCCTTTTATGCCAGATGTATCGGGACATTTGCCTTCCAAAAAGTTCAACTTTTGTCTCATCAGGCCACAAGGTATTTTCCCAAAAGTCTTGGCAATCATTGAGATGTTTCTTAGCAAAATTGAGACGAGCCCTAATGTTCTTTTTGCTTAACAGTGGTTTGTGTCTTAGAAATCTGCCATGAAGGCCGTTTTTGCCCAGTCTCTTTCTTATGGTGGAGTCGTGAACACTGACCTTAATTGAGGCAATTGAGGCCTGCAATTCTTTAGACGTTGTCCTGGGGTCTTTTGTGACCTCTCTGATGAGTTGTCTCTGCGCTCTTGGGGTAATTTTGGTCGGCCGGCTACTCCTGGGAAGGTTCACCACTGTTCCATGTTTTTGCCATTTGTGGATAATGTGAACTGTGGTTCGCTAGAGTCCCAAAGCTTTAGAAATGGCTTTATAACCTTTACCAGACTGATAGATCTCAATTACTTCTGTTCTCATTTGTTCCTGAATTTCTTTGGATCTTGGCATGATGTCTAGCTTTTGAGGTGCTTTTGGTCTACTTCCCTGTGTCAGGCAGCTCCTATTTAAGTGATTTCTTGATTGAAACAGGTGTGGCAGTAATCAGGCCTGGGGGTGGTTATGGAAATTGAACTCAGGTGTGATACACCACAGTTAGGTTATTTTTTAACAAGGGGGCAATTACTTTTCACACAGGGCCATGTAGGTTTGGATTTTTTCTCCCTAAATAATAAAAAACCATTTAAAAACTGCATTTTGTGTTTACTTGTGTTATATTTGACTAATGGTTAAATGTGTTTGATGATCAGAAACATTTTGTGTGACAAACATGCAAAAGAATAAGAAATCAGGAAGGGGGCAAATAGTTTTTCACACCACTGTACTAGTTTAAAGAAGACAATACACAATCTAATGCATTTCTAGATACATTACAAATACCACAAATAGACACTTTTAGTGCAGAGGAACTTGAGAAACCTCTGGCGTTATCAGAATTACTAGATGCTATAAAGTCACTCCAAGGCGGGAAAGAGCAGGCCCTGATGGCTGCCCTGCAGAATTTTACAAGAAATTCTCCGCTCAGCTAGCTCCTCTCCTATTAGTAACATTTACAGAAGCCAGAGATAACCAATCTCTTCCTCAAACCTTTCACCAAGCACTAATCACCGTTTTTCCAAAACAAAATAAAGACTTATTACAATGTGCATCATACAGACCAATTTCACTTCTGAATAACGACGTTAAAATACTCTGTAAAATCATAGCTAGAAGGATGGAGAAAGTGCTCCCCTCGGTAATATCACAAGACCAAACTGGATTTATTAGGGGCCGACACTTATCTTCAAATGTTCGATGCCTGTTTAATGTAATATACTCACCAACTAAATCAAACACCCTAGAAATATTATCATTGGATGCAGAAAAAGCATTCGACATGATTGAATGGAAATACCTTTTTACTACATTTGAGAAGTTTGGGTTTGGCCCGAACATTTGTGCATGGATTAAACTACTGTATACTAACCCAGAAGCTTCAGTTTGCATCAACAACATTTGCTCAGACTACTTTAAACTAGAACGTGGTACTAGACAAGGATGCCCCTTGTCACTGCTGCTGTTTGCAATTGCTGTTGAACCACTGGCAATACACTGTTGAAATACTGATCAGATAAAGGGGATTAGCAGAGAAGGACTGGAACAGAAAATTTCATTATATGCAGATGATATGGTACTGTATATATCAGACCCAGAAAATTATTTGCCTGCAGTCTTAATAGCACTCAATTTCAAAAGATCTGTGGTCTCAGAATTAATCTGAATAAAAGTGTACTCTTTCCAGTGATTTCTCAAGCATATAAAATTAGATTAGATATTCTACCTTTTATCATTGCAGAACAGTTTAAATACCTAGGGGTAAACATCACAAGTAAACATAAAGCTTTTAATAAACAAAATTTCGCCGTCTACATGGAAAAAATCAACGAAGACATGCATAGATGGTCAACCCTTTATCTCACGCTAGCTGGAAGAATTAACACTGTTAAAATGAATATTCTTCCTAAGCTCCTTTTTTATTTCAAAACATTCCAATATTCATTAATAAATCATTCTTTAAGCAATTAGATTCAACAGTAACCTCATTTATTTGAATTCAAATCGTCCACGCATCCAAAGAGCGACCCTACATAGACAAAAGGCAGAAGGTGGCATGGTTCTACCTAACTTCCAGTTTTATTACCGGGCAGCAAATATACAGACAGTAAGAACCTGAACACATATAAAAACATATACAGGCATGGTCCGCAATATATAAAATCATTTTACAATCCCTCCCTTTCAAAGATCCAAAAGGTCACTGGGAAAAAGATCTCTCAATTAATATATCAGAAAAGGAGTGGAAAGTAGCAATGCAGAGAATTCAGTTGAGCTCCATATGTGCAAAGCATACAATTATACAACTCAAAATTATATATCGAGCACATCTGTTTCGACAAAAACTCTCCAGAATGTTTCCAGGGCACGATCCAACCTGCGAACGCTGCAAACTAGTTCCAGCCTCACTGGGTCACATGTTCTGGGTCTGCACCAAATTAACATAATTCTGGATGAAAATTTTTAATTACCTTTCAGACAGCCTTGATATCACAATCCCTCCTAACCCATTAACAGTTGTGTTTGAGGTTCTTCCAGATGGGTTTAAGGTGGAGAAAGACAAACAAACTGTGAATGCATTCACTACACTTTTGGCACACAGACTTATTCTGATAAACTGGAAAAACCCAAACTCTCCTCTTTTAAGTCAGTGGGAAACTGATGTGTTATACTATTTGAAATTGGAAAAAATCAAATACTCAGAGGATCTGTACAGACTTTTTTCAAAACATGGCAGGATCTAATCAGTAATATTTTAAAATCTCATAAAGCACAGAGAATTTATTAATTTAGATATGTTTACAGGTCTTAAATTTCATGCCATTTGGCTTGCTCTCTCTCTCAGGGGTGGGGATCAATTTGTTCTTAACTCAATTTTTCTTTTTGTAAAAACTTGATTGATTTGTATGGATTGCAATAAAATTAATAAAAAGAAAAAAAAGAAAAGAATTAGTAACAATTGCTGAATGTTAATAACATGATTTGGTATAATTTAGTTTGAATCTTCTCAGTGCAATTTTTTTATTTATATGGTACATCACTAATAAATGTGTGCTATATTAAAAAAAAAAATAATAATAATGTGACATTAAGAGAATACAGGATGAGTTTCAGTAAGATAAAGGCACCTATGCTTTCTTATTTGGGATTTTTTTTTAACTTGTGTACATCCGTGGTATTTAAGTATTTACAGTAGACCAACAGTTAACAGACCACTGTATGTGTTCATTTGACCCTCTGCAGGCAGTACAAGTCAGAGTTTGACAAACTGAAGATCTGGTATGAACACCGTCTGATTGATGACATGGTAGCACAAGTTCTGAAGTCCTCTGGAGGCTTTGTTTGGGCCTGCAAGAACTATGATGGGGATGTCCAGTCTGATATTTTGGCACAAGGCAAGTAAAATTGTAGGTGATATGAAAGCCGTCTTCATAGCAAAGCCAGTTATTTAACATTTTCATCATTATGCTTGAATTTCAATCCTTTTCTTCCTCAAGGCTTTGGCTCCTTGGGTCTCATGACATCTGTATTAGTATGTCCTGATGGTAAGACGATTGAGGCTGAGGCTGCTCATGGCACTGTTACCCGTCACTACAGAGAGCACCAAAAAGTGAGTAGTTTATTTGTTCTGCTCTTTGTACCTTTGTAATCAGCCTTTGGTTTTCATCTCTTTTATCCAATGGTTAGTTTAATCTCAACGGAAGCAGAACTGAATAGTTCAAAATGTTCTCCAATTAGGATACCACATATAATAGATACATCTGCTATTTAAAGTGTACTTTCCACACAATGTTATATTGTACTGGAGCATGAAGTTGTGGATGTATGCTGATTTTTTATTTATTCCCCCAAGTGTATTTGTTTCGTTATACTGCCACCTGCAGGATGAAAGAATCTCTTTCCCTTATTAAATTATGCAAGTGGATAAAACAGCCTTAAAAATGTGTTTCTGTTATTTATAGCTATTATGCACTAATTTCTCACAGTTTACAAAACTTGAGAAGTTTGATATAGGAAGATAGGAGAGGGAAAATCCATTTTATTATTCAAAGCTACATTCATCAACACAAAGCGCAATATACATTTGAAAAATCATTATTATTAAATAAAATATTAAGTCTATCAAAAATGCACTAAAGCTTAACATTGTGGGACTGTCAACATAAACAAAACTTTGCACAGATTTGTGTTTATCTCTAATCTAATATTGACTGATCTGGTGAGAATAGAATGGAAGCTTATTTCAAACTAATGTTCAATAAGTTTTTTTTTTTTTAATATTTGCAATAACTTACTGTCTTTTCAAAATGTGCTGAATTGCCTCTAGTGAGAGTGTGTGGATTTGTGTGTTCACCCTGCAGTGGATTGGCATCCTGTCCTGGCATTGTTCCTACCTTGTGTTCTGTGCTTGCTGGGATAGACTCCAGCTTCCTTTGACACCACTTATAATGATGTGGATTTAGAAAATTGATGGATGTAGATATGCATACATACAAATATTAGCAAGCTTTCTAAATTCATTGTGTGTCTTTAGGCTTTTAAATCTATAGCTCACAGAGGAAAGGAAAGCAATAATGCCAGTTAGGCCCCAAAGAAAAAATTCCCATAGGGACCTTGCTCTATGGAAAAAGTAAAAAATGGCCCATAAAATAAATATACAGTCTGTTACAGATCTAAACACTTGCGTGGAATATCGCTCGTATACTGAAGAGTCTATAGCTGCAGGTGGAAGCTGCTGTCTCTGTACTTTGTATATAAAAACCAGATCGAATGTTATTTACCTATTTACCTTGATTTATTTACTTCCCACACCGTAAAGACACAAGTAGACTGCAGAGCTTCCTGTGTTTGATCGACACGGGCATGCTGAAAAAACACGTGTGTAATGCCACGAAAGTGCACACTGACACTTCAGTTCATAAGCAGTGGGATGAGAATGCAGTCAAACTTCTTTTTTGGCCACATACACCATCTAGATCTAAACACTAGCGTGGAGAGTCTGTAGCTGCAGGTGGAAGCTGCCGTTGCTGTACTTTGTATGTAAGAGCTAGATCAAACGTTATTTCCTACAGCGTAAAGTCACAAGTAGACTGCAGAGCTTCCCTTGTACATTTGCAAACTATAGCGATGTCATTATCATCCGAGTTCACCTCTGTTATAGGACGTCTTTATGTGAAAACAGCAGTGTCAGATCTGGGGAAGCGTAAATGCGACTGAGAAAATAAAACTGAATAAAAAAAAACCCAAAGCTAACCTTTACAAGTATCATAAATTTACACTGGCTGTTAGACTTATATTAAATGTATGTTTTTATTCTAAAATGGTAAGAATAGGAATCGATATATAACTTGTTCAGTTATATTTGTACCCTTTGTTGAAAGTGTTTATTTGATATTTGGAATTCAGGCTTCACACATTATACACTTTATGTCTGCATTTTGTCTGTTATTACTAAAACATGAAAAATGTTTGTTTTAACAATATTTTTACATAGATTGTTGTAGACACGGAACACACATGAAATGCATGTGTTCCAAATAACGATATAGTATTTATAAAAGGTGTCATTTTGCTTGACTTATCACTGTATACAACTCTTAAGCAACTGACACACAGGTAAACAGACTTGAGCTGAGAAAACTGTGCGGCAGTGGGAGGACGTGACAGCCGACTGCTTGCTGCTTATTGATACATTTACAAAACAAAAGACGCTGACGGATAGGTGTGAAGGGATTTAAGGTGGGACGGATTTACAAGTTTTTTCGTAGGCTTTGGTAATTCTAGTGTTTAATGCATTGGGACAAGAAAGCCTGGGCAGCTGTTTTGGCCCTTTTTTAACCGGAGAAGCCCTCCAACCCGTACAGAATCTCACTCCCGAAAGTCGATTGACTGCCTGAAGCAACAAATTCTCCTCCGCTTGGCTGTCAGCCCGGTGGTTAAGGGGCACCAGTTTTCGCGTTAGCATATTGATCCAGATTGCCTTGTATGATGACAGATCCAGGGCTTAGTGGACCTGATTCAAAGTTGGATCTGCAGAGACCCTTTCAAGCACATTGTGGAGAAGCTCGCTATTGATGCAGTCCTGTCAGGGATAGACAAGAGCCTTTATGATGAAATGCTGTGGAACGGTGTCCACTCGCTGTTGAATCTGACCCGCAGACTAGAGGGTGCACAATTCTCCTGGAAACGGGGCTACCCAGGTTTGACCTTGATTTCAATCCTGCCTGCACAGACCTTCGGGGTTGCCAGCACCACAGGTAGAAGACACCATAGTGTAAACATTATACTGCAGAATAAATGCAGCTGTTTTTGCTGTGATCAACTGGGACATCTGGCTCAGGAGTGTCACCTCCCACCTTTGCAAACAGTGACTATTGGTCTGACCCAGGTATGCAGCTCATAAGTTTCCCCAAGATGTTAGTGGAGGACAATTTTAAGATCTCTATTATGTTGGCTGGACAGGAATTCTCGGCATCGTTGGACTCTGGTAGTGACCTCTACGTAGTCCGCCATGACTTGCTCCAGCAAACCCCTTATAAGACCACATTTGCTGAGTCCATGGAGACATCAAAACATACGAGACTATATTACTCCCTCTAAACACTAGAATTAACAAAGCCTACAAAAAATACTGTTAATTCTGGCCCACCTTAAATCTGTTCACACCTCTCTGTCAGCGTCTCTTGTGTTGTAAATGTGTAGATAAGCACAAGCAGCCTGCTATCCCATCCCCGCTCCCCCGGCCCAGCACTGCAGTTCAATTCGCAGCGAAGGTTCTCAGTGCTTAGTGTTTATCTTAGAGTGAAGTACCTGGAGCTGTCATTTGGTATACATACATTTCATATGTATGTATAGGGTAAATAATACATCGTCATTTGGAATACATACATTTCATGTGTGTTCCATGTCTACAACAATCCATGTAAACACATTGTTAAAACAGAAACGTTTTTCATGTTTTGGTAATAAATGACAAAATGTAGACATGAAGTATATAATTCAATTAGTCACAATTATTTCATGCCTGACTATTTTGATGCCTGTGACCTGTGGTTTACTCATCCTGTTCTGGGCTCCAGTGCATGTCTTACTGCTCACGTCTGTCCACCTGTGAATGTCACCCTGATGTCTCTGCATTAACATGATTAAAATTAATAATAATCAAATTAAAATAACAACCAGTGAAACATATGAATTTGAAAATAATCAGATGTTTTTATATTAGTGTGACCATCACAATAAAAAAGAAATACTGTACATTAAACAATACAAACTAAAGTGTACGTAGTCTTTAAACACAAAAAGTGCTTTCAACTTAACCAAAAATGGCCACTGTTGTGTCTTAAAGCCCAAAAGTTTAAATAAAGCTTAAATTCAAATAAAATAAAACAATGTACAGTTTATAAAAGATTCAGTTCATATATTCCTGATTGCAGTGCAGGAATGTGAGCATTTCGACGTGCTCTGGTGTGCGGCTGGCTCTCTTCTTTGAGCCAATGTTCCCAGCTGCTGAGAAGAGACGCTCAGAGGGAGTAGAGGTAGCAGGAATACATAAGAATAATTTTGCAGACAGAGAAAAATGTTTTAATCATCACACTCTGAAAGAAAAGTGTTGTAGTTTATCACATCAGGCACTATATTATGCCAAAATAACAGACTTAAATATGTAACAAGGTAATTACTGCCAGCACACTGAAGTCGAGTATATTGGGAAAAGTACATTTGTTGAACGCCGCAACCAGCTAGAGTCGGTTTCCAGTGCAATTTGCCAGCACACCGGAGCTGATCAGTCAGTGACGTATATTCGTTGAGCAACCAGCTCACGACCACTGCTGGCCCCAGCAGAACTGCAGCAATACTGTCTCTGGGATTCAGCCGCTGCTCTAGACGAGCCTGCAATCATTAGCGTTTACCCCTGTGTGTTTTGCATGCAGCCAATTCAAGCACAGTTGGCTCAGTGATGTGCTGAATTTCATCAATGACTTCAGTTGCATATTGAACATATAGTAATAGATTGTTGTAGTTTTTTTTTTTTTTAATAGTTTTTACAGTTCATTTGCAGTGTGTAAAATGATCAGTCTTGCAGTAATTGTGATGTTCCTTGCATGAAAACAAATGTGTTCCGTTAAAATTTCATAATTTCTTTGTGAATTGTGATGTTTACTTAAAAAGTGCAGCTAAAAAGTATTTGGCGCCCAGGGGTGCATTAACCCCCAAGTATGTGTTGGTTTAAGGGTTAACAATCATTGTTGAAACCTTGATATGCACATTATAGTACAAACATCATTAACACGTGACACTAACTTTACTCGCTAAGACAGCGGCATCACAGCTCCAGGATGCTTGCGTTGGTAGGACTGTGTGTGCGCCTTGACAAACAATAACAAACGATACTGCCCCCAGACATTCATGTACTGCATTGCAGTTACAAAAACCAGTGTGGTTCTTTGTGACCGGAGCCTCTATTGAAGGTTCTGTGTAGGATGCGTCCACGATATTTTGTAGTCGACGTTGTCGATTACGTTGACTAATCTTTGCAGCCTTGCTTAGGTATATATGATATTTTTAATAATTCATTTTATAACATGTATAGCACATTTCAGAAAACATTGTGGCACTGATGTAACAATATTCATATTTTTCACATTCGATCTCATACCTTCTTACGATTGTAATCAGTAAATTTTTTTTTTCCATCTTGCCCAGTCGCCACATTTTGGTGCATGGTGGTGTTTCTTTTGTACTCTAGGACATGCAGATGAAAGAATAGTACAATGAGGTCAGTTTCATGCTATATACAATAATCAAATTCAAATGTTAATTGTTTCCACACACCTAAGAACCGTCCTTCCTACATTTATGACATTTGTACCCGTTGCAATGTACACACTTCTCTCTATGCTGTGGTTCCAATTACATTGAAGGTGCACCTGACACTGAGTTTGCTTTCCTGGAGGAAGCAGTAGTCTTGGAACAGAAGCTTGTCAATGTTGCATCCTGTCTTTTTCCATTGCCTTTTCTTGTAAGAAGCGACGACGAAGTTCCTCTGCAAGGTGAGCCAAGAACACTCTTCTTTTCTCAGTGGACCCCATGCATGCCTTTCACAGCATATGTGCATTCATTTCCGCCAGGTTAAGCATGTTGTAGCACACAGCAACCGGCCACCTGCGTGTTCCTGTTCACACTAAATAAGCACACACCTTCTGGTCCATGATGTCAACGCAGCACCGGGGGAAATAAAGAAAGTGTAAAATAAATAAATGTGTGACATTTTGAAGAAATTCGTTTTATTACCTGAATAGTACCAATCGGAAAACATCATCGCACTAATGCAATATTATTTGAAAGTGAACAGCGTCAGTTCGGGTGTAAATTTATGCCACTTGTAAAAGTTAGCTTTTGTTTTCAGTTTTATTCTCTGTCACTTTAACGCTGTCCTTCCTTCCCCTCCTGATCTGACCCTAACTAACAGCGTCAGCATAAATTTACAACCGAGGTGTGTCGACTGGAGCAGATTGTCCTCTATTACGGTGGAACATCAGTAGCGTGAGCAGGAGGCACAAAACCATAATTATGACAAGTAAACTCTGCGGGTTTAAGAACGGGGAATCGCGTGCTGGTGTTTGATCCAGTCTGATCCACTACTATCTCTGGGGACAATGGTTTACCCTGGTGACTGACCACACCCCTCTACATTGGCTGTTAAATGGATATATAAACAGAAGGATACGAACGCCTGGTTCACTCGGTGGTCTATTAGTTTGCAGGCTTTTGCTTTTGGCCACCCCAATGCTGACGTTCTCTCCCGCCTAGCAGGTTCCCAGCTGTGCAACAGCTCGCAGTGGAAGCTGTCTGTCGTCGTTGGGTGATGTAAGTAACATTATAAATGCAGGGAACATTATTACTCTGCCACTAACCTGGCCACGACAATGGTAAATGGTAAATGGCCTGTATTTGATATAGCGCCTAACTAGAGTTCAAGAACCCCCCTAGGCGCTTTACAACACAACAGTCACACACACATTCATACGCTGGTGATGATAAGCTACTATGTAGCCACAGCTGCCCTGGGGCACACTGACAGAAGTGAGGCTGCCGAACACTGGCGCCACCAATCCTTCCGACCACCACCAGCAGGCAAGGTAGGTTAAGTGTCTTGCCCAAGGACACAACAGCTGCATTCTATGCCGGGAGCCAGGATCGAACCTGCGACCCTCCGATTGCTGGACCACCCGCTCTACCGACTGAGCTACTGCTGCCCTGATGCCTGATTGCTGTGTCTCTGAATTGGAGAGTGGTAGATCCCACTACAATAAATACCCGTGCTGTTCCTGTTTCAAACTGAATAAAAGCTGGTTTTGCTAAAGTACTGAGACTCGGTACTCCCTGGTTAATCCAAGCTGAAAGAAACGAGAGCAAACCCTCCTTTCTGTGCAGCATGGGCCGAACCACACCTTAGTCACACCCTAAATGACTCCATTGTCTGGTGATTCAGATGGGGTGGGTACTGTAGCACACACTGTTTCTGAAGATCAGTCCAGGGTGTCCTACATTTGAGTTTTTCTGTGGGGTGAGAATGCACTTGTTGTGCCTTGCCTGGTCAGACTTTTAGGTTCATAGTGCAGCATTTGTTTTGGAGATTCTTGTGAATTTTCAGACTTCTAGCAGGGGAACTCAGTTACAGGGCTGCAGTAGCCTGCAGGTTTTTCTTAATTAGAACCATTTATTTACTAATAAAGCAATATTTTTATGGTTTGGGTATGGACTGTCCTGGAAGGGTAAACAATCCTGGATTTTGTGTTAAGTTAAAGAAAAAGTGAGAGAAGGCCTGTTTTGGTCAGCTAGAAGTTTGTTCAAAATGCATAAATTCAGAACAAGAGGAGGACCCTACTAAGTGAGGATTCAGTAGGTAATTGGACTACATCTTAGCTCTTAGAAAGCACACAGGAAATATTGGAATAAAACTGATGTATATTATAGACCAAGATAGGCACTGAATTAAAGAGAAGACAATGAAAGCACTAAGATGTGCCACAGCCACCCGATGTTCATTTCATCATGAAGAACAACAGGAAAAGTTTCAAAATTGTTTTTTTTTTCTTTTTCTTCTCTTTTCTCCCTTTCTTTTATAGGGAAGGCCAACTAGCACCAACCCAATTGCAAGTATATTTGCCTGGACCAGGGGCCTGGAACACCGTGGCAAACTAGATGGCAATTCGGACTTGATCAGGTACCTGTGACTGCATTTCCTCTTATTATATCTGCAAAGAAGCCCCAGGAGGGATGAATGACTTGCCAGTGTATTGCTTTTCTTTCTTGGTGTTTTTTTTTTTTAGATAAGCAGTTTGTCTGAAGTTGATGCTGTGCCTTTGAACATTTGTCTATGTATTTACTATGACAAAATTAACAAGTATGATCTGGTTTTAGGTTTTCTCAGGTTTTTGAGAAAGTTTGTGTTGAGACTGTTGAAGGTGGCGTGATGACAAAGGATCTCGCTGGCTGCATCCACGGTCTCAGCAAGTAAGTACCCAGCATATCCTTGATTTGTATATGCTCCATTCGGAGAAATCTTCAGTTCTGAAAGGTTTCTTTTGCTTCCCAGCTTGTTTGAGAATATTCAAGTGTAGGGAATCTGTAGCATTCTAGATCATACACAGACCAGGATGGTACTGTTAGTCAGATTCTGAAAAGTTTCTGATGTTAATTACACAGGAAAAGAAAATGTTTGTTTCTTTAACATAAAAAAAATGACAAACGAGTGGAAACCATTCACTCCATCGAGCCCATTTGTTTAGCTAATGGCTAAGTTGTCCTAATATCTCATTGAGATTTTTCTTAAAGGTTTTCAAGGTTTCTGCTTCATGTCTTGGTAGTTTGTTCCACAGTCCCACAATTATTTGCGTAAAGAAGTGTGTCCTGCCTTTAGTTTTAAATACACTTTTTCTTTAATTTCCATTGATGTTCTCAAGTATGTGATTCACCGATTGGGTGTATCTCATTGATTTTTGGCCTGCTGATCACAACAGGCACTTTTGAGTTTCCTTTTTATTACAATTGCCCACTTTTGTTATTTCCTCTATTATATGTATACATATGTGGTACAACAACCCTAACTGAAATAGTGGCCCTGCTACTAGGGATGCAGCTCAGAAACACCAAGTCCTGTAGTTTCATTTGTGAATGGGACAGCCGTGCCTAAGTGTCTCATAATACTACAAAGATCTGGCCACTCCATAAGTGATACACACAAACTACTCGTCAACACAGCAAAATATATTTTTGGGTTCTCTTCAAATAAAACTTGAACTGCCAAAAAAAAGTGTGAAATTGATGAACGAGGGACGTGAGGAATGTCAATGTTTGACCTGGACATTCCCATGAGTAGCTGATGCCAACATTATTCCTTTGAACCATGCCCTCCCCAGCATTTCGGGACTTTAACTTTAGCCTCCCCAGCAATTTCCAACAGTTTTGAAAATTAAAATTTAGATTTATGGTTGTGATAATAAGCCACAATGTTATGACAGATTTATGTAATAGAACAAGCAGTGTCACTTACTGTCTCACACTTTTTGATCATTTTGTGCCGTCCATTGTACAGACCTAATGCCAAAATGGCTCCATATAGCAATATGCTTCAAAACTATTTCAGTGCCAGAAGGAATGCACAAAAAGACTTCAAAAAGTACACAGTTCTGCAGCACTTTGGCAGGCCCTTGTATTTGCCTGCTTGTATTTCTCTGCGCAAACTCCATATCTACGCATTGCTGCATTTTCAGCTGTTGATTATCACCTGAACCATCACTACTACAGCCTGGACTGACAGTGTTTGACTCTTGAGAATTTTCTTGGTAAGCATAGAGCACCAAACTGTCTAGCTGCTTGATGACATGCTTTAAGCATGCAAAACTATGAAGTTTGACATGTTGCTAAAGTTTTATATGATGTGCAGCAAATGATGAAGGACTTCATGATGACAAAGTGGTATCAGGACAATTGGAATCCATAAATGCTGACCATCTAGTGATGGACACTGAAACAAAGCATTGAATGAATGCAGTGTGTCAGTATCATTAAGCAGTTAAACACTTCATTTGATAAAATTCCTTGTTTCTCCAAATTCCTGTGATAGTGAATCTGAAATTATATCTTTTGTTCAGCTTGGAGCTGTCTATCCTAATCACCAAAAATGTTTCAAGAAGCAGAAAGTTTGAGAAATGGTGTGGGTGTCTTTGTGGTGGGGTATATGTTGACAGAGGTGGGCTTGGACTGTGATCACGTGTAGTTTAATTTCTTGAAGGTCAAAGACTATGCCGACAGACCACTGCTTGTAAGCAGTGCTTTTTTTGTAAAATCTCCTCTGGGACACACAGTGCCCACCTGTACCTGTATGTGCAATCATTTAACAAGCCCCTGCCAAGTTGCCTGTCTGCTAGGTTGTTTCCTATCCTGTGTTGATCTGTTTTCTCTCTATTTCTTTTTTTTGCAGCTGCAAGCTGAATGAGCATTACGTGAACACCACAGATTTCCTGGATGCTATCAAAAATAATCTTGATAAAGCTCTGGGAAAGAAATGAGCAGTGGAATGTAGACCATCCATGAATTATTTTTTTTTTTTTAACCTTATTTTTAACTTAATGGTTCAAATATCCACATGCATTTTGTTTGAAAGGAAACAAAGCAGCACTTTCTGTTTCTGCTGTTTTTACCAGTTTGTTGGTCCATAAAGTGCTTGCGACTCCTTGTCCTCGTTTCAGAATGTGAAACCCACTGGACACGATCTCAGAAGTAAGGATATGACTGAAATTCATAGCAATAAAAACATCCATTGAAATCCATTTGATTGGGAGTG
The DNA here is from genome assembly GCF_016835505.1 of Polypterus senegalus. Lineage (NCBI taxonomy): Eukaryota > Metazoa > Chordata > Cladistia > Polypteriformes > Polypteridae > Polypterus > Polypterus senegalus. The sequence goes on along the minus strand of NC_053165.1, from coordinate 121,796,422 downwards.
CTTCACACCAGCGGCGGCAGACGTCTTGGAAGCACTAGTTGTTTTTATTTTCCTGACAGTTCAGATGTTTCAGTAGTTTTTTAAAACAATTTTAAAGCACTATTTGTGAAACCCTTACAAGAATAAAAACACAGGAAAAAAGTCACTGATTGTGCCCATGTGGTGTTTGTCCAGTTAGACACCTTCCTGGCTTGCAACAGGTAGGCCTGACTTCGTATCTGGAGGAAAGGATTTGTGACAAAGAAAGCTGGTTGAGGTGCTGTGTGTTTACTGCCTTTATCAAGGACACCTTCATCAAAGACATTTGCACTAAGAGACTTTACACATGGATAGTTTTGCATGGACATGCTATGGGAAAAACAATGATCCAGTGCTGCAATTTGAACCTACATTCTGCTGATATCCTTCTGGGTGCACTGCCCACATTTTACAAAATCTGCCCACTCCATATACCTTTAATTATTCAGCAAGAAATACAGACCTCTAGTGCTATTAATCTTTAATAGGTGGGGTACGTATTTCCTGACGCTTACATTACATTTGACACGGTATCTACAAAGGGAACACTCTGTTCAGATTTCAAATCTGATTAATTTGGAAAAAAAAAAAAATCACTGTTGGATAAAGCTCTTGTGAACAGAAATTGAACGTGCACAAATGTTAGAACATTAGAGCACTCCAGACAAGAACAGGCCATTCAGCCCAACAAAGCTCACCAGTCCTATCCACTTATTTCTTCCAAAAAAACATTGAGTCGAGTTGTTAAAGTCCCTAATGTCTTACTGTCTACCACACTACTTGGTACCTTATTCCATGTGTCTCTCATTCTTTGTGTAAAGAAAAACTTCTAATGTTTGTGCAAAATTTTCCCTTAAAAATTTTCCAACTGTGCCCCAGTGTTCTTGATGATCTAATTTTAAAATAAATCTCAATCCACTGGACTAATTCCATTTATAATTTTAAACACTTCAATCGTGTCACCTCTAAATCTTTTGTTTAAACTGTAAAGGCTCAGCTCTTTTAATCTTTCCTCATAATTCAAGCCCTGTGGCCCTGGAATCAGCCTAGTCGCTCTTCTCTGGACCTTTTCTAGCACTGCTATGTCCTTTTTGTAGCCTGGACATCAAAACCAAACACAGTACTCCAGATGATGCCTCACCAGTGCATTATAAGGGTTGAGCATAACCTCCTTGGACTTGTACTCCACACATCGTGCTATATAACCTAACATTCTGTTAGCCTTCTTAATGGCTTCTGAACACTGTCAGGAAGTCCATAGCTTAGAGTCCACCATGACTCCTAAATCCTTCTCATAAGGTGTACTCTCAATTTTTCCGACAGCCCATTGTATATTCAAACCTAACATTTTTACTTCCTATGTGTAATGCTTTACATTTACTGCCATTTATCCAAGTCCTTCTGTAATGATATGACAGATTCCAAATTATCTGTTAATCCACCTCCAGTATCATCTGCTAATTTAACCAGCTTGTTACTTATATTCCTATCTAAATCATTTATATATTTAAAAATAGCAGCGGCCCTAGCACTGACCCCTGTGGAACACCACTCTTAACATCGGCCAGTTCTGATGAGGTTCCTCACACCATCACCCTCTTCTTCCTGTGTTTGAGCCAATTCTGCACCCATCTAAAAACATCACTCTGAACTCCCACTGGTTCTAATTTGATGCCCAGCCTCTCATTTGGCACCTTATCAAATGCTTTTTGGAAGTCCAGATAAATATCATAAGCTCCACTTTGATTGCGTCCTTTTGTTGCTCCTCATAGAATTCCAGCATGTTAGTATAACACGACCTCCCTCTTCTGAACCCATGCTGACTGTTCAGAATAACTCCTGTTCTTGCCATGTGTTGCTCAGTCTTATTCTTAATAATTCCTTCCATTAATTTTCCTGTGATGTATGTTAAGCTTACTGGCCTATAGTTGTTTGGATGTGCCCTGTCACCCTTTTTATATAATGGGATGATATTTGCCATTTTCTAGTCCTTTAGAATCTCTCCAGTGTGCAGTGACTTCCTAAAAATATGTGTCAAGGGTTTTTATATGTACTCACTAGCCTCCTTAAGAACTCGAGGGTAAATATTATCTGGTCCTGGTGATTTGTTTGATTTCATCTTATTTAATCTGAGCAGCACTTCTCCCTCTACAATTTCCAAATCCCTCAGTACCTCCTAAGTAGTTGTTTACCTTTGGGAGGTTATCCACTTGTGAACACCTCAGAAAAATGTAAGTTTAAGGCACCCGCTATTTCACTGTCTGTATCTTTTAATTCCCCTTTACCATTTCTGATGCACTTGACCTCCTCCTTGACTGTTCTTTTACTACTAAAATACTGAAATAATCTCTTAGGGTCTTTCACCTTATCTGCTATATTCCTCTCCAACTGTCTTTTAGCTTCTCTGATATCCTCCTTAATGGTTGCCCTCATGTTCTCATACGCTCTACGATTCACTTTGCTGTCATTAGTCTTATATGCCTTATAAAGCAGTTTTTTCCTTTGCAACTTCTTTTTTAAAATCTTTATTAATCCATCGTGGAGTTTTTCTTAGTTTCCTATTAATTCCAAATTTAGGTATGTATCTGTCCTGCATTACATGTAAAACATTTTTAAACCTGTTCCACTGCTCCTCGACTGTCTCCACATTTAAAAGCTTATCCCAGTCTGTCCTCCTTAGACTTTGAACTTTGGCAGGGCTAATTTTGAGCAAATGCAACAACTTAACAGTTTTAGTCTTTGCATCTGCACTCTTATAAAATACTGAGAATTGTATTACATTATGGTCACTTGACCCTAGTGGTTCAATCACCTCTACACTGTCAATTCTATCCTGATTATTACAGAATACTAAATCCAGACAGGCTTCACCCCGTGTTGGTGCTTTAACATGCTGTGTTAAAAAACAGTCGCTGATTACTCCTAAAAACTCCTGCTCTTGTGCTCCTCCATCTGCAAGGTTATCCCAGTTAATATTTGGATTATTAAAGCCCCCATGTCCAAAATATCTCCCTGTAAACTTGCCTTTTTGATATTACAAAAAAGATGTTTGTTGAAATTACTGTCTAAATTGGGTGGTCTATAACACACTCCTAAAAAAAGACCTGTTTTCCTAATATTTTCCAGGCGAAGCCACATGTCCTCAGTAAGATGGGCTCATCACCCAACTGAAGAGGTCTTACATTTAATTCCTGTTTGGCATAAACAGCAACCCCACCTTCTTTTCTGTTCTGTCTGACCTTCCTAAAAAATGTGTATCCCTCTGTTACACTCATCCCCATCTTTGTTATTTAACCAAGTTTCTGTTATTGCTATAATATAATTATGCTCTGCTACATACAACTCCAACTCGCGTACCTTTGTTTTTGTGAAGGCCTGTCTCCCAGCGTTACATTTATATTCATATCACAAGTGGAGTACCTTGGCATTATTGCGCAGTTGTCAGTGGAACAGCACGGGTCAAAATGACCTCCTGCTTCTCGAAGTTTGGAGCATATTCTCTTCTTGGTAATGTTCTCACTCTTTTTCTTTCCACTTTTAACCTCCTTAGCGTTAGATATGACTGTCACTCAGGCAACGTTATATAATCTAGTGTAAGCATTATAAAAAGTCCTAAAAGCATTTGTCCTGAGCATTACTTGGGTGACGTTATAGGCGTGACCTAGGTTAAATGTAAGGCCAGAGCATAACCTGAACAATGGTTTAGACATGTCTTCTCCTAGCCTCATAATGGCATCTCATAAGAAACATTTTTCTCCAGCCCAGGTGTCGCATGCTCTTGATGGTAATACAAGCAGTGATGGCGAAGTGTTTTCCATAAGTGGTACATTTGCAAGGTATTTTAATACAAATGCATGTGCTCGTGATGTAGTGAGCACTCAACTAGATGACTTGATGTGGATTATTGGACAAAAGTACTCCGATTGATTTTGTTTGCTGCTGTATAGCGTCAGGCACCATAGACTGCTATTCTATCATAAATTTTATCTTTCTTGTTCTGTGTTCTGCATGAAAACATGGATTTTTTTCTCCACCATAACTACAAACTATATGGGACAAGTAATGTCTAGAAAAGAACAATTTCAGGCGGGTAGTCCCATTCCACTTAAGAGATTTGCCCAGCTAACTTAAGACAGATGTTACAGTCCCAGTAAAGGGCATCCTTTAAAGTCAGTTTTTCGCTTTAGTTTCACACATTAAGCACAAGCCAACACCATAAAGGTAAATAAATTTTTTATTTACAGTATTCTGTCAGATACACAACGTTTTACATGTACTGTCTACCCACATTAAATTCACTTCAAGAGCTCATCATACAGATAAGTTTACTTCACAATATACTTTTGCTAACATCATTGTGAAGGTAATAAAAATCCTTGCAAGTAGCTGCCTCTTCCTGTGTTTAAAAACTCATCAGTGGGTCTAGACAGCATCTCAGTGCAACACTAGGCCAGTACTGCTAAAACAAATGGTGGCTTTCTTCTGGAAGTTCAGTGTGGTACCAAAGTGCCTTTAGGCATTCCTGATTTGTCAACCCAGTATCCAAGTAGTAATCATAAGGTTCATCATTCTAAACAGCTTGGAGTAATGGATACTCAAGAAATGTGACCTTGTCCTTTGCCTTCAAAAATGTTACCCACGTGTCCAACCCCCAACCCTTGCTTTTTGGTCCTATTTTATAAGTACATTGCAGGATTTGGTATGCACCGGCTGTCTGGTTATACCGGAAAAAAAGAAAAGTAGTGCAAACATAGTGGAAAGTGCAGTGTCCCGGCCGCCACTGGCATTCATTCACAGTTGGACTCACCAGATTTTTTTTTTGGTGTGTTAGATGCAACAGTGCTTTGCACTAGTAAGCTTTCAATCTTTTGTCAGGGTGATTGGTCTTTCTAAGACACAGGAAGCTTCAAATCACAGCTCTGGGTGGACAGGTGGGCAAGCAAACCCTATGCTACTGCATCTACATGTTTAACTAATCAAAGGCAGAAGCACACCAGAAAATAAACGTTTTTACAGACTTAATATCTTCAAAGCTTTAACATTGGTCTTCTAAAAATGCAGAGGGAAATGCCATCACCTGCTTGGAGGCCTTCTGATTTGCACCCTGCCGTTACTTTTTTATTTTTTAAACCTGGCTGCCACTTAAGAATCATACAATGCCAATTTATGTGATTTTTTAAAAAGGATCTTTCTGAACATCAAAGAGAAGTGTAATTGGCAGTCCCTGTTGGGATGCGGAGTGTTGAGACAAGCCATCCAGGTAAGTGACAAGTTCAGTGAATTGCATGGGCTGACCACAGAACAAGATGCCTGCTTGAAAGTAAACCTATACCCAGTATCCCACTCTTGATGGTGGCCTGTCAGCATGTGAGACAATAAACCAACCATCTGAGAACAAGAAAAGAAAAATCCAGTGGAAGTGCCTTTGGATCAAAATCATTCAAAGGTCACTAAGCGCTTCTTTGTTCTTATTCCTTCATTACAGTCGTCAAAAGCATTTGTTGCCTGGATGTCACTCAGTGCAGCGCTACAACACTCTCCTTATTAAAGACTAAAGTAGTAGAAAGACCTGTCTGTCCCAAGGGCTCCAAGTGCCACCCTTCTCACGTAGGAGACATGATGAAATCTCAGGTGGTTTGTGCAAAAAATTTACAGCCCATCTTGTAAAGCTACGTACTATTTATAAGAACGAAAAAACAGTGGGGCATTACGCACCAAACTGTCACACTCATCTGTGCTATTCAGTAGGCAATGTGCGAGAACACAAGGTGCCAATGGAGAGGTTGAAGTGTGCTGAATGGTGGACAGTGGTCTTGTCACAAGTAAGAAGTGTGGCATTAGATCAGTAGTTCTCAAAGGGTCTGGGACTGAGTGCCACTTTGTCAAAACCAAAGCTACGTTACCATAAACTCCATATTATAATTACCACAAATCATTTGCCTATCCACGTGAAAAACACTGGAATGACCTGCAGTGCAGCTCAGCTCAGCTTCAATATGGAGTTAGTAAGCCTGAACATGGCCTTTATTCATTTAAGGGTCTCTTTTACTCCAGTTAGAATTGTTTATATGGAGGTTTTTGTTGTCTTTCTGGGGGCATTGTCTATCATTCCAGCTACCATGCTGCCTCTGAATACACAACCAGAGCAGGAAGAAGTAGTACAGAAGTAAACGTCAGGCACGGTGTGTTCTGAAGTTGGCATCTTGGAGCTGCTTCAAGTACAAATGATGACCAGGTCAATCCACAAAACACCTGCTCATGGATCACACTTTAAGAAGCACCAATTTAGATGACATGTCTAGGAGCAGCCTTAAGGTGATGCTTCATATTGATGTTAAAAGTGGGTGACATGTCTGGTGTGAACAACATCAAGCACAGATGAAAGTGTTCAAACACAATAAAAGTAATGTTAAAGACAGTTGGTTAATATTTGGCCATATCTTGAATGGTTTACTTCAGGAGTTGTGAAATTTCCATATAAGATATTGGGAGATTGGTAGCAATGGGAACAAGGCAGAATGTAACTCAAACTTATTATGGACTCTCTGACACAAACTACCTGTTTCATGGCCTGTACCTAGAATGTCAGCAGCAGATAACTAAAAATTTGGTGAAAAAAAAAAAAACACCCCAGATAAAAAAATTACTTACTGCCCCTATAAGAGTGGACATATTTCAGACACCAACAGAGGGCACCCAAGTATGAATACTGTCCTGCAAATAGCCGTTATTTAAAATGAGTCATATGACAGACATGAATGACTGGGAAAGGCGCTGTTCCAAAGGGAATAGGGTAGAATGACAAGGAAGATGTCAATGTCGCAGGTGTGTCAAAGTGTACTATCCAACAGGTCTCCCTGCAGTGATGCCCATCGTAGTTAAACACTCATGGTCACCAAAACTGCGGTCAAAAGACTGCGCTAAAAGCTAGTGACTGATACCACGTTTCACATAGTTATCAAACTGCTTTGCCACTAGTCAAGAATTGCTGCAGTCAGTCAATGTTGGCCCACAACTAACCAATTCTGAGCAAACTGGCACAAGAGAACTGAATGCCAGGGGAGCAGTATACCATGGAAGTGGCCCTTTGTAACCATGAAGCTTTGGAAACAGCTGTTACTGTGGGCTTGAAGCCAAAAGCAGCTGCTGCCTGGAAACACAGATAAGTCACATTTCTGCTTGTATCTGAATGAGAGACTACGGGTACATCGTAAATCACTTGAAGCATTCCATGAATACTCGAACAGGAGGTGACCCTTAGCAGTTCTAGGGAGTTTCAATTATGAGGAAATGGGACCTTTGTTTGAGAGGACCACCCACTTGAAGGGTTACAATGGGTATAACTGGACAACCATGTGTTACCTTTTGTGCTTGATCTCCAGCATGAACAAAGCTTGGTTAACCTCAAAATCTTCCAAGACAATTATTACAGGTGAATATGCTTCACAATGTTACATCTCTTCTAGCCCACAAAATCCCCACATTTAAATACCATAGAAAATTGGTGGGACTATTTGGTGCCACCTGACCAATATGCTGCGGGATTTGGTGCTGGAAGAGTGAATAAAACTTGTTGCTTGCATCTGTAAACTGGTAGCACCCATGCCAACGAGAATTGCAGCCGTTCTTCAGTCTCATGGAAGAGTTAAGCACTTTAAGAGAAGATTTGGACAGGGGTGACTAATTTTTGTTCAATGTTGCCTATTTGAAACAAACAAGTACCTTTTGATGTAATTCGTACATTTAGCACATTTTCAAAAATGTGGAACGTGGCTCATAAGGATTTGTAGGTGCCAAAGTGCTCATGTGGTCCTGCAAATCCATCTTCTAAACACCCCTCAGTATGATATGGCTGCAGGGTTTTCCATCTTGTAAAAGTTAAATTCTTTGGTCTCCAGCGACCACAAGGAAAAAACACTAAACAGTCCTTGATGCCAAGAAATGGAAAGAAAAAAAAATCTAATTGAAAAAAACTAAAAAAAAAGTGGCTAACTACTCTGCATTCATCACTGCCTCAAAAAAAATGAAAAACAAAACATGCTGAGGGGAAAACAAAGGCTACTGGTATGGCATTAAAAGAACAAAAAAAGAACAAAACACACCAACCTTGAACTGGTTTCAATACATCTGTGCTGTCTTTTCGGAATCAAGGCTGTAATTGTCTGGTTGACTAAAATGTCCACATTCAAAAACAAGTGTGCATGGGAACTTCACTACTTGTTCCATTTTACTAAGCTGCTGGTGTGGTTGCATACACATTGTCCCCATTAGGCAGACATTTTACTGTTTGTTCTTCTCAAACAGGCACACAATCGCTTGCCTGATGGACCATTCACCGATTTTTGAGTTCTAAAAAAAGCTCCACTGAATTTCCTTAGAAATCAAATGAAGACAATTCCAGCGGGAAGACCTCTCTGCAATGTGGCAGGATTCTCACTCTGCTAACTTTAATCCATTCAAGTCTAATGTGACTAATCTTCAATTCAGCTTTCTTTTGCTTTTAATATGAAACTCAGTTCTTATACTTTAGACAATGCCCAGGACCTTGGGAGGCCAAGAGCATTTAGCTGGCACCTTGGAGTTTAAGGATGGAGACATCCCAGGACGAGACACCAGATCACCACAATACACTTTGTGTCCTCAACCATTTATGGAGCGTGGAAAAAACAAAAATAATCTAGTGTGTACCTGGCAGTGAGCACAAATTCAAAACCTTTGATGCCTCAACGATGCAACCTCGGAGAAAACCAAGGAGGAAACTCCGATGCTTTAGAACACTTTTAATTCTGAAAGCCTTTCACATTTAAGGAAACAAACAACTGATGACCAGGAACGTATTGTGTAAGGGGTTGAATTCAAGTATTTTACAAGATGAATAATTTTATGTCATCAAAATGATTAATTTCAAACTACCAAATTAGACGTAAATGTTAAAAAGGATCACAAAAGAAAAGCCAAAAAAAAAAAAAATACAGCAAATCATATTTCTCATGGGGTCTCAACCATGCCCTAGCCTACACCTCCATCTCCTCTGGGACTTGTGCTCCAGCATCTGTATATATATGTGTGTGTATATATATATATGTGTATATATATGTATGTATATATATATATACACACATATATATACACATACATACATAATATATATATATATTATTTATTATATTATATATTATATTATTTATATATATATATATATATATATATATATATATATATAAACACGCATCACGACTACTGTTGGCACCAGTTGGGCACTTAGATCTGAAACCAAATGTCAATGTTGTCAAAATGGAAGGCTTTGTAATATCATACGCAGTTTGAGACAACATGGCTGGAACACAAGCAGAAGACAAAAAAGCAAGGCTGGAGATGCCTTTAAAATGACAAAAAAATAAAAAAATACACAGATAATCATTCACATTCATCGCTAGTTTCAATTAAGCGGCATTGTGAATAAAAAAAGAATAAATAATCACCATTTGATGTCCGAGTCTCTCAGGCGGCTTAACCTCCAACCTTGTGGCCTGTGGCTTGGCCCCATATTAATGCTCACAGTCCACTCACTATCTGCAGTGTACAAGACCTGAGACCCCCCCACCAAACAAAAAATATTGACAGACGATGAATCCAACCTCTCTTAGTTTACAGCAGTCAGTAGCTAGGCCATCTGCATCTAGCTCTGCTCTTCTCTTTTAAGTTTTGAAGAAATTAAAAAAAAAATAATATAATAAAAGTAATTTCACATCCATGTGCAGTGCCTTGCAATCATTCAATAAAGCTAATTTCTAGGCTGTCTGGCCTTACCCAGTACTAACAAAATGACTGTATGAGCAACCTGTTCGTAAGTCTTAAAAAAAAAAAAACTATATATACCACAGTAAGTAGAGAATTCAGGTTAGTTTTCAACAGCAAGAGGAGTCGTATGAGTCAGGGGCAGGTGTGCACCTGCCATCCCCTCTTACCCAACATGAAAAACAAGCAGCCTCCTTTCCTTAACTCACGCCAAGTATTCTCTGTAGTGCCCAGTCATTCGATATGCTCTCCTAGATCTCTGCAACTCAAAATCTTCAGTTGCGCCGTTGACAATGGCCTTCATTTGCATCATGACAAACCACAGCCATTATCATACAATGGGATACTGGTCAGCATTCTTGCCAAAACCATAATATCCAATTTCTTTTAGGGCTTCATCAGAGAGTTTGGAAATGTCTGCTGCACGGTTGTCCTCTGGTGTCTCGCTTTCAGTGTAGTCATAGGAGCTGTCCTCCTCGAAGTCTTCCTGACCTTCCATTTCTTGGTGCTCAGAGCTGCTCGTGTCCATAAGATTATCTACATTTTAAAACAAGGAGGGAAGGGGGAGAGAGAGAGGAGCATGGTATTTAATGGAGGTTCAGTTCCCAGTTCTATCACTAGGATGTGTAACTTGCGCCAGGGTCCCTGGAGGACAATGCAGCAGTGTTGAAGTTTACAGAGGTTGAGTGTGGACAGATTTTTTTTTTAACTTTCTCTGTACAGCTGCAGGTGGTCAGCTGTAATAAAATTCACCTTGCCCATCCAGGGAGAGGTCCACGATTCCATGCTTGACCTTCATATGTCGACTGAGATTCCCTTTTAAGTTGAATTTGCTGGAACAGTATGGGCACTTGAATGGTTTGCTCCCAGCATGGAGATGCATGTGGCCAAGGAGGTTATACATTCGGTTGAAGGATTTCCCACAGACCTGTCAAAAGAAAGAAAACAGAAAATTGGCAGAGTACAAAAATGTTAATAAACTTGAGAAATGAATTTCCTGGCAAGGAATAAATTAAAGAATTAATAGAAATCAGTCACAACAAAGAAAAAAAATTCCTCAATCCAGTTTCTGACACTTATTTGGGTTTGGGTAGTGGGGATAGCAGTCTTAGCAAAGATGCCCAGATGTAAATTTTTCTTAGCACCTCCACCAACTCATCTAGGAGGATACCAAGGCATTCCCAGGCCAGATGAGACATATAATCATCTCCAGTAAGCCCTGGTTTTCCCCGAAACACTTCACTAGGAAAGACAAGATTCATCCTAATCAAAAGACCAAACCACCTCTACTGGCTCCCTTTCAATGCAGAAGAGCACCAGCTCTATTCAGACTCCACCTGAATGTGTTCACTCCTCACTTCTGCCACTTGTATCCACAATCTAGTTCTTTTGGTCACTACTTAGCTTATGACAAATGGTGAGGACAGGAACGTACATTGATGGGTAAATCAAGAGCTTTACCTTTCAGCTCGGCTCTCGCTTCACCTTGACCATTGCAGACGTGGGTCCAATTCTCCTGTTGATCTCCATCTTCCTTCTTCCCTCAATCATCAACAAGTACCTGGGGATCAGTTTGCAAGGGCACTTGCCTCCGACAGCAGCTCGAACAACAATGCACCTGATCCTTGTGATTCCTCCTGCAGGTGGTCAGCCCACTGGAGAACAGCCAGGCACTCATTGACAAGCTCCTCCCCAGGACTATCGTCAGAACAGGGTGAGGTTACTGGGTCCTTCGTAAATTTTTCACAAAGGCTGACTGAACTGCACTTAGTCTAGTCCCTCATCTAGGATCAATTTTTCTTTGGTGACTAGACCAGAGGTGACTGCCCCAAAAACCTTAACTTCTAGGTTTATTTAGACACACAAATCCCTCCACAATATTAATAGAAGTTTCTATTCTATAACACACTTTCATCCAGATCACGGTTGTAGAGGTATTGAGCTCAGCCTTCCAGGACTGGATGCAGCACCAGTCCAGTCACCGGGCCACCTCATGCATACACAACTGAAATTGACAACTGACAAATGCCCCAACTGGTACATTTTTGCTGGATGAGGGAAGAAACCAAGAATATGCAACAACTAAGCACAGTATTTGAGCCCTGCCACCATGGCTGTAAGGGACAAGCTCCACAGACGTTATGAAATTACAGCTTACCTTGCACTTGAATGGCTTCACAGGCAGGTGTACAATCATATGAGTCTTGAGTGTTTGCTTCTGAACAAAGGTCTTAAAGCAGACATGACACTGGTAGGGACGCACACTGGCATGGATCAGCATGTGTCTCTTCAGGTTCGCAGACAGTGTGAACTCCCTTGAGCACACGTCACATTTGAACTCCTTCACTCCCTGGAGTGACAAACATGGAGGGAAGAGATCAAGATGAGAATTGATGTGCTTATTAGTATCCTCACAAAGACAACCCCTTCAATCTAAAACCAGGAGGTCCTTTCATATGATCTGTTTACAAAGTCTATAAAGAACAAACTATTAACAACAACATCAATTCTTTTAGTAAAACAGATAACATTTTACAGTGAAACGGACTATGGTGGGCATTCAACAACTTCAACCTAACTGCTGGAAGCCCACACCAAAGATGGGCAGGTAGTATTTGAAAATGAAAATTAACTTAGTGAGGGTTCATTTGCTGCAGTGGGCTGGCACCCTGCCCGGGGTTTGTTTCCTGCCTTGCACCCTGTGTTGGCTCCCCGTGACCCTGTAGTTAGGATATAGCAGGTTGGATAACGGATGGATGGGTTCATCTGAACATTTTGCAGCAAAAGGGGCAGTGATATGCAGGGAACATCTTTCAGAAAGGACTTCAAGTGTCAGGCAGTGCATACAATCAAAAGCACTAACTGTCGCCAACTCTGAGATAGTTTGAAGAATGCAAAGCAGGTGCTAATGATCTTTGAGAATTCAAACACTTTCACACTACATAAAAAAACCCAAGGATCCTTATAGGGAAGCAAAACGTCAAAACTAAAGAGCACCTGCAAAATACAACATACGTCCTAAATTCCCTTCACAATGCTACTGAAGTTGAGTACAGCAGTGTTACTGGCTCACAAAGGATCAAGTCACCAGCTCTCTGCAGTTCTCCATTTTAAATTTCTCTGAAAATGGTGAGAATACCAGTGAAGCTGAGAATTTAGCAACCTAAATAAGGGCATCTTCAGCAAGTCTGTGATAAGAAAGAGTTGTAGTAATGCATCAAGACACAAGAGGGCACAGCTGGCCCACAGAGGAACTGGAAAGCTGGAAGAGCAGAAAAAAATTGGATCTGGAGGAAGTGAGCCAGCCATTCCAACACCCTTACTGCTAAACATCCACAAGCCATATCTCATAAACCAAAATCTGTTGAAGACTCAACAGAGCAGAGCAGCCACTGTCGAGAATGTCAAAAGTACGTCTAGAATTGCAATAAATGCAGGTGAAAAGTTAAATCCTTCAGCCAAATGCGCATAAGGGTGAAACCAACGTATTTTACGCAACACTTACACACAGATGTCCAATGGTCAGAAAATTAGTATCCAGTCACAAGTAAGAATTTTTCAACTGCTATGTCAAAAAATCCCTAAATAAATTAATAAAGGCAAAGCTAACTCTTTTTTGGATTAAGGAGTCAAAAGCTTATGTACAAGTAAAGGCCAAGACTTCAATACAAATTTATTTTTAGAAACAATTTCAGGAGCTAAAATTCCATTTGATTCCCAAAAACAGCTAATACTGGCCTCACTTGTACTTGCTTGCAAGTCAGGAATGGATTGAATGTAACTTTAATTCTAGGTTTCAGTACCAACGGTGGCTTAAACTTTTCTCATAATGGTACTAGAATGGTTAAATTTAATAATGACTCCTGAATCATATGTCTAGCAGTCTTCCAAAACAAAAACTTTAAATTCTATGGTGACTTTTACTGCTTTAGTGGAGCCATTAGTCAGGGCTTAGAATGGGTGATGGTATACAGACTATAAAATTCCCCTGCAGCAAATTTATTTTATTTGGATATCATGGCAAAAACACAGCTAGATCATTAATCAATTCAGTTGGAAATAAGTGGTGATGAACATCCAATAAATGATAATGGAGGCAACGTTAAATATCAATAAATACATATTGTAATAGTCAATGGCACACTGGCAACCATAGTGCTAAGTTTCACATGGTCAGCTTTATTTTCGCCCAAATACTCAAATACAGCACATAAGCTAACATTTTCAAACCAGTTCTGTGCAGTTCAGAAACATGGGAAGGGACAACCTTTCAAGGTAGCAAGGCAGGAACCAATCATTGATGCGGCACCAGTCCATCATAGAGCCCACTCAGCCTTTCACAGATCCAGCTCAGGGTTGCCCTACAATCCCAACATACCCATCTTTGGGACATTAAGAAAAACCACAGTACACGTTGAAGAGAAGAAAAAAAAAAAAAAAATCCAGACAACAACTCGATGAGATTCAAAGCCAAGGTGCTCAAAGCAGCAGTACTAACCACCACACCGCCATGCCATGCATATTAATAGGACGTTTACCCAAGCCCAAAAATAAAAATACATCAAGTAAATTTATTGTTGAGCTTGGGTAAACATCCTATGTTTTTAGTTTATCATATGGCTTAAGTACAGATAAATTCAACTCATTTATGCAACATGTCTGATGCTTCAGGGCCCATCATTACATCAGTGAGTTCTCCAGGTTCAAGAGAAGAATTAAATTCAGTTCTAAATATAATGTGCCACATGCTCTGTCCTTACTTTACTTTTTAAGTTAGGCTATCACACAACTGATACAAGTTGACTACAAAACAAATTACACTAGATTGTGAAGAAATGCAGGAAGGAAAGAATAAATACCACAGGACCTCCAACATCATGTTTCTGATCAGAATGGTCTTCTATGGCGAACTGAAAAGTTTTTTCAGAGATGCAAATCAACTAGTCAAATCTGTTATAATTCAAGATTTACTTTGCAGAGAATAAATACTACTGTAGCTTGATATAAATGTTGGTAAATCTACCCATATGCAATGCGTAGACTCAAATTTAACAACAGTCATGGCTATAAATACCCAGAGAGAGTACAAAATGAGTACAACCTATATTTACAGCCAAATCATTAGAATGTAAACTCAAGCACTCTGCTCACCATATGTAAATTTTACCTTTGTGTCGAATATTAGCTTAAAACATAATCGATGGACAGACTATGTGGCCTAATGACTAATGTGACTCAACAATACTAACTCAATCTCTGACACTGCTCCAATTACAGAAATGTAGGATACAAACAGTGTTTCCACTTGATCTGTAAATTAACTAGCACATATTTTCTCTATAGGATGGCACTATACAAAATGACCATGTCCTTTTCAAGCTAATAGGAATGATATGAAGACTCCTTTCCAAGGTGTCAAAGGTTTGTCTGTATTGCTCTAATACTTATTGTATCTCTCTATTACGATAAAAAAATCTTGAGACACAAGACTTTTTATCCTGCGACGAGATGTGCCCTTTTAAAGAGAGACACTTTCAAGTCTTGCGAGACAAGTCTTTATGCCAAGAGATTTAGCCACACCCGGAGCCAGAAATGAAAGACAGAGAGTAGATGACAAAGTAAAATGTCGTAAAGAATATGTGCCCGATACACATGAAGAGCAGGTTAGAAATAATGGAAGTAAGAAAATTCGAGAGTCTCGAAAAATGATAGTAAAGACTACATTAGCGCAAACAAATGGAAATTATTACTCAGTGAAATAACGGAACAGCAAAAAGAGATCGAATAAATTGTTCAGATTTAAACTTTAAGTCGGAGACTTGTAGATTATCTAATTCACGTTGCCATCAGGGAAAAGTAGTGTTTCTTCACAATGAAGATGCGTATCCGCGAGAATTAAAAGATTAGTTGTTTAGTGAAACTGAAATCCCGCAAGCGAAAATTTCAAGCCCCGCGAGACAAGACTATGCAAAGAGATTTGGAAAAGTCCTGCCCACATCTAAAACACTGACAACCACGCACATGGTTCAATCGTTTCTAATTTGTGTGAAGACTATTGTCACACACAGTTTGTGTAGAGAGAAAGAAAACGGTATTCACTCACGGGCAGTTATACATTGCGTTGTCACAATGTAATTCCAAACATGGAATCAAAATTTAATGAAATATTGACAAAAAGGTAAAAGCAAAAAGAGATTGAATAGGTCATATGATAGAAGTATGTAGATATTGGTTGCCTTAAAACTTTAAGTTGGAGACTTGTAGATTGTCTAATTCATGTTGCCATCAGGGAAAAGTGGTGTTTCTTCCCAATGAAGAGGCCTATCCGGGAGAATTAAAAGATTTGTTGTTTGCGAGCAGCAGCGCAGGCAGGGAGGGTTGGGGAGCGAAGTGAGCAGGGGTAAATCCCCCTAGTTTAATTAAAGGATTAGCAAGTGAGGAGATACAGATACATATCTGGTACTTTTGCTTCTTATAAGGCTTGACATGCCAATTTTAATCTAAATGGGGATGCCTTCTATGTGGAGTTTTCAAGCCTCAGTTCTATTTGTGACAAGTAAAATGGGATTTTGACTTGAGTTCACTATCAGCAAATTTAATAATAGCAGAATAAAATACAAAATGGTATAAACAGCAACAATAATTTGGAATTGTAAGAAGTACAGCGATACTATATACATGCAGTACTACCATGGCATCCATTCAATTATTGAGTCAAATTCTGAGTTGTGAGAGAGCCAATCTCTATACGACAGACTGCAGAGTAGAAACCAACTCAGAAGCATCCACAATAGGCACAGTCACAATATGACATACATAAACAGTAATGTAATAACGTGCAAAAACAGATATCCTCATTTGATAAACAACTCTAGATGTCTACTTTATAAAATTATTATTGTCACGTGTATAGAGTACTGTGAAATCCCTGTTGCACGTGCTAATCAACATGCAACACAGCCACTCTCTGGTGCCAGAATTAGTGAGAGTAATTACCTTACTATGAAGTTTCTGTTTCTAATTCATGAAAATCTCAGAACACATTTATCATTAACGGACAAATAGAATAAGGAAATTTGTATTATAAATAGCATGGTGTACTTCTCTTGCGATGCCCACACTCTACCCATAGCCAATTATTTCACAATTCTGAATCATGCTTTAAAATGTGATGATTACATTTTATCATATACACTAGCTGGTGAATCTTAAGGGGTATTACTGTATGTATTTGTTTATACACATATACAGTACATGGTTTAGACTTTGAGCTATAATTTTATTCATATTTTACAAATCAAGACAAAACATGTATCAACTACAGCAATGTCAACACAAGTTCAAAATAAAATAGTCCTTTAGAACAGGGGTCACAAGCTCTACTCCTGAAAGACCACCGTGGCTGCAAGTTTTCATTCTAACCCTTTTCTTAATGTGTGACCTGTTTTTGCTGCTAATTAACTTCTTAATTGACTTGCTCTTGAAGACTCAGGCCCTTTAATTGTTTCTTTTTCCTTAATTAGCATCCAAACAATAATGAGATACAAAATGAGCCAAAACAACTGGGGTCCGTCATACAGTATCTGAAAAGAAAGAAAGATGAACGTCTCAGGAATGTTGATCTGCTCAGGCCATCAAAACATTTTACCAGTGCTCTTAAAAAAGAGAAAATCAACAACTTTAGAAATGTTCGCTATTGCACAATGAGACCAGCAACAAACCATGGAATTAAAGAACGTGTGAATGAACGACAAGACTCGGTGCCTAATTAAGCAACTGGTTGGAGTTTGAGGCCCTGACTTGGTTGGTCTTCTGTTGGCCCGCTCACTTCACATTTCATTTATGTTTGGCTGCCATTTAAGTAAAGTAATGAAGCAATTCGGAGGGAATGATGAAGAAATTCAGGGGAACAAATCTTAAAAAAGCAATTCAATTAAAATGAATTCATAAGAAGTTAATTAGCAGCACAAACAGGGCACTCATTAAAAAAGGGTTAGAATGAAAACCTGCAGCCAAAGTGGTCCTCTAGTATTGGAGCTGGCGACCCCTGCTTTAGATAAAAAGCACACATAAATCTGGAGAATCGTTTTAAAAGTTAATACAGCACAGCCATTCTTCTCAGATGACAGTGGCTCTGTAGTCTTAGATGAGAGCTTTTTTGTATCTGTGGTACACTAACATGCTCACCACTGGTTAGGGCAAACAGAGTAAAGTAACAGCATTTTCCAAGATGGGTAAGCAAAAGAGAACCTGGATGTCATTATGGGTTTTTGGGCGGGGGGTGGGGGGGTCGGCTGGAGAGAGAGAGAGAGAGAGAGAGAGAGAGAGAGAGAGAGACCGAGACCATGAAACCATAAAGTCACAGCTCATTAAAATTCAACAGGAGCCTCTCTGGTTTTCAGCAGTATGTATAAATACCAAAGTTCAGAATATAAAAATAGAAAAACAATGACAAAATATAAGCACTAAACAGAGCATACTGACCTTGTGGGTGAGTGAGTGCTGCTTCAGGTGGTGTATCTGTGCAAACTCCATCCCACACTCTGAACAAACAAAGGGGCGTATGTTCTGGTGCTTCATGAGGTGTGTCTGCAGCTGGCTACGGTAATGAAAGGTCTTATTGCACTCGTGACACTGGTAAGTAGTTGGACCCTGGTGTGATGTCAAGTGCCGTTTGAGCTGGCTGAGCGCAGGGAAGTCAAGGCCACATTCCACACATACATGGCAGCGCCCATTCTCATGCTTTGTCTCGTGGGCTTTCAGTTCACTAGGGTAGGCAAAGCCTCTGCCACAAAAGCGACAGCTGTAGGGCTTGATGTCAGTGTGCTGCAGCATGTGTCTTTTGAGGTGGCTGGTCTGTGTGAAGGCCTTGTTGCAAACATCACATTTGTGCGGGCGAGTGCCCTGGTGAGTTAACAGATGTGTTTGCAGATGGCTAGGCTGTTTAAAGAGCTTACCACACCGTGGGCACTCATGGGGCTTAATGCCACTGTGTCCCAGGATGTGTGTTACCAAGTTGTACTTGGAAGTGTAGGACTTTTCACACATGCGACACTTCCAGCGTTTTAGGCCCTCCCCCATGTCCACACAGTATGACTCGTCAATCTGTACATTAATGTCCAGCCGGTCAATTTGTGCTCGTCGCCCTTGCTGTAGGCTTCCATCATTATCCGTCTGCTCCTGCCAGCTGATGTTCTGGCTGTTCTCATCAAACTCCCCTATCCCATGACCAACTGCCTCTCCAGACTCATAATCAACTTCACTAGGCTCAAAATACTGGCTCATGATGGGGCTGCCCTCCCCTTCATCACTTGGTTTGGAGAGGCCTTCATCCTCATCCTCTTCATCCTCATCATCCTCAACCCCCTGAGGTTCACTTTTATGGATCTCATTCTCTGTGCAGCTAGAGTTGTTGTGCTCCACATGTTCAATTTTGAGATTAGAATTTGAAAGTCTTTGGTGCGATTTATGTTGTAACCTGCCCAGATCGATCATCTTTACTCTGTTCCCACCACTAGAGATGGCTATATCCTGCATACAGTCAACATCTTTGAAAGTCTCCTGCTTTGTCTGCAGCATTGCCATGCTGTCTAGGTCTTCACACTCAGATTCCATCTTCTTTCGTCTACCTTTTCCTTTGGGACCAGTCCGTGAGGAATGCCTTAGTTTTGTATCTTCTGACTTGTCAGGGAGGGCATTGCTGGCTTGGTCTTCCTCATCCTGAGGATCAGGCAGGTAATCACCATTTGCACCAATGAGCTGATCACTGTAAGAATAATCCATTTCATCTGTCTGAGGAAAGAGAGATACCTTGGCCTCCCCCGTGTAGAAGCCATTGGGTGCAATGGTAGCCCCGAACACCTGGTTTTGAGAAATGAGACCTAGAACAGCAGCTTGTGCTAAAGAAAGCACCACCACAGGGTCCGTCTGAACACCGGTATCCATGTAATGCTCCATGTTTGTGTGAGAACATCTAGTCAATCAGCTGCGTCCTCTCTCTATAAAACAGAACAAAACAATTAAATCCAAAGTAAAATAATATGCAACTGAAGAACTCTGTTGCACTTTTTGCTTTGAACTTTTGAGAAGAAACAGCAGTTTATTACAAATTCATATTTAATATATTTAGACTCCTGACAGGAACACTGACACTGACTGATAAAACACAACTAAAATGACAAGAGTGAAAGACAACTTACAATTAATAACAAGTTTTCAAAATGTGATCACAATAACGTTACTTTCTGTTAAAACAGGAAAACAGATTACCTCTCTTAGGTGTGGCCTCTTTCTTGTATGGAATTCTCCATACTTCCTACATCATGTCATCTACTGTATATGTTCTATACAACTGATTGAGTGTGTTCTGAGAGTCAGGTGATGAGTCTTCTTTCACAAGTGACTTAGCTCATCTTTCTTTCTCCATAAAGAATGCTGTGTTTGGTTGGTGTGGCTGGGGTAGAGTATAAGCATTCACCATACATCTAGTAAAATGTTTCATTTTCTCTGAGTGTGATAATACTTCAGGTATATGAATGGTGTCTTGTAGAAATTTTGAGAAGTATCAGTTTAACATACAGTGATACACTGATATTCCAAAGTGAACTTTTTAAAAAGGCATAGTCCCATTATATCTAGTATAGAACTAACAAAGCTTTGCACAACAAGAATTTCATGCACATAGTCATCCTGAGCAGCTTGCCATAACTGATGGAAGCAGGAATTCAGAAAGCACAAAGGAAGAATGTCTGGTTGTCAGTGTGTAATATGAAGCTCAAGTGCAATCGGGTAATACAGCAGGACTAATGATCGAAACACTAGAGCAATACAAAACAAAGTTAAGAGTGGCCGAGTCTATGTCCTGACAGGACTTTACAAGGGCAGTTCATAGTTGAAAACCATACATTGTGGCTGAAATAAAACAATTCTATAGATAATTGCCAAAAATGTATTTCCTGTTACCTGGAAACGTTTGATTGCAGGTGTTGCAGTTCAATGTGGCAAAACCAAGTATTAAGTTTAGAAAGGCAATTATATTTTCACTTAAGTGATATAGGTGCTGGCAAACGTTTTTCCTTCAATAAATAAAAATACAATTTAAAAACTGCTTATTGAATTTACTCAGAGTCATCTTTTGTATTATATAAAATATGTTTGAAGATCAGAAATTGTTATAAATAAGCAAAAACATAGTAAATCAGGAATTGACAAATGCTTTAAAAAAAAAAAGATGTACTGTCATGAAAAAGTACGTTTTCAGGTACCAACTCCCTGAAGACCTCTTTAAGCAGTGTAAGAGCCATTTTCCTAGTTCTATAAAACTTATGAATATTTATTAGATGACAATGCATAATCTGTGGGAGGTTCCTAAAACCCCCATAAATAGAATTGTATTGATATATTCCTGCCATTTCTAACATATTTGACTAAAACAATAATCTTCAGTTAGTGACAGCCTTGCCTTGGGTAAGGTATGGAAGGCGTATGGATTTAAACCGTGCCTGGGCACATGCCTATGTGCCAGTGGGCTTATGGGCCTTTTGAGTGTGTGAAGTAAATATGTAAGAAAACAGCACTTAATTTATGTGCTGTGCTGTATCCTTAAAGCATACAGAAGAAGAAGCTAAAAATCTTTAAGTATATAGGAATTTAAGAATCTTTAAGAGCAGAAAAAGTAAAGAACTTTCAAGTACAGAAACAACTAAAGTTTCTCAAGAAAAGCCATGTTTAAGACACAAGTTTAAGATACATTTTTCCCTTTTTTTGCCTTTTATTTTACGCGTGTAACTATTTTTTCTTTTATTCTTGTGTGGATTATTTGCTTTTAACTTTCACTAAATAATTTTTAAACTTTTGGACTGAGAGATTTCTTGCAGCACGCGTTTTACCCGTGCTTGACCATACCTTATTTCGGCAGCTACACTAAAGTTTAAAACCTGCCTGAAGTTTTGAAACCAGCTTAAAGTTTAAAACGTGCTTAAGATTGAAACCAGCCTAAAGTTTAGAAAACAACCTAAGTGTAAAGTTTGAAAATTGCCTTGGATTATAAAAGAAAGCAAGCCTTCATTTTCTACGCCCGAGATCGGACTGCGACAAAAGAAATCAACATCAACTTGAAAAAGACTCAATAGGTACCTTTAATCTTTGTCTTTGGAGTTGGACATATTTGATAATTGCTAGTGCTCTTCGTGAGATTGTATACATTACGAAGGATTTTTAAGTACAGTGCCTTGTGGGATCATCATGGCGTTTGAATCCGGAAGCCAGAACGAACATCGGCATGGTGTGAGTGAAAGTCAATTGAATGACGTCACAAATGACAATCTCCAAGACGACGGAAAGTCGTTCAACTCGGCGACAACTAAACTTCAATCGGAAATGGATTACAAATATAAACAATTATCTGATATGACGAAGAGCATAACAGATTTACAAAAATGAATTTAACTGTGAATATATAAAAATAACCACTGAGAATTTGTTCTTCAACTTGAGATTGGAATATAAAAGGTTAAGCGACAAACTTTTATCCTACCAGAGCAACAAAGATATACGGAAAATGTTACAAAAAGACTTTAATGGTAAAATGGAAACCTTTTGCACTTTTTCGACAAATACAAGGAATGGGCTTTGGAAGTAGGCCAATATAAAAGCCTCAATCAACAGCCCGACTTTTCTGCTAAACAATTCAGAGATTACAAAAAGAAAGATGACATTTCCCCTGCAGTTAAAAACTCCCAAACCTCTACAAAAACTAAAAAAGTCGTACAAGTACAGTAACTACTTCAAATAGTGCCATCAGATCTCAAGAGGCAGCACATGCTGTGGTGTTGGCTAAAGCAGAGAACCAAAGAACCCAACAGGTTCTAGATATAGAAGAAATGCAATTAAAAGCCAAAAGAGAACATGAAGAAGCTCAACTGAAAGCTAACAGAGATCAATTGGGCTTTAGAGACAGCCATCGCAGAATCAGAAGCAAAACTGAGAGTTCTTAAAAGATGCAATCGAAGTTCAGATAAACCAAATTCTAATAATGTTCCTCAGAAACCGGATGTGAGAACCACAAAGCCACAAGAAGCAAGTATTTGTGACTTTCCACGTAACAACGGAAGTAAAAACAATTCTCAGCAATTGCTTTATGATAAGCGCTAAGATCAACAGAAAGAGCAACAGTATAAGACACAAGCGCCTCATGTGCCATACAATAAGATACCAATATTTGACAGCGATCCCTTGAAATATGTGAACTTTATAATAGCATTTGACCGAGCTATTGATGAGGCGATACAGAATCCGGGAGATAAGTTGGACTTTTTAGCACAGTTTACCAAAGGTTCACCTCACGAGATTGTTAAAAACTGTAAACACTTGTCACCATTAGGTTATCAAAGGGCCAGAATGAAGCCCGAAAGTCTTTATGGAAACCAGCTACAGAAAGCAGATGCATATATGAGAAAAGACAAAGGGTGGTCACAAACAAAGCTAAACGATGGAGAAGGTCAGAGCAATTATGCAAACTTTCCTGGCGGAGGTAAAAACATTATGCCCAACTTAACAAAGTGGACAACAATTTGAAAATAATGATAACCTTCCTACTAAAGTCTCCACACTCCCTCAAGACCTACTAGAACCGTGGCAATGCAAAGTTCAGAGTATTGAAAGTACGGAGAGCAGGCGAGCCCTTCTCGCCGATTCAGTTAACTTTCTGGACGAACAGACAACATCAGCTTTGGATCCCGCATACAGTTCAGCTCCACAAAGCCATACCTTCAAGAAGGAAAAGGACAAAACTGATCAAGACAAGTATCCTTTAAAAGGCATCCTGAGAGAAAGCAGCTTTGGTACAAACTTTTCTGCTACAGGCAAAAAAATGGATACAGACACCTCAATTAAAACGGCTGGATGTATAAGCGGTAAGCACCGTCTTTTTTGCAATGAAAATCACGATCATAATGAATGCAATGCAATTCAGAATCTAACTTATGAAAGTAAAATTGAATTTTTGAAATCTAAAGGCTTATGCTTTAGGTGCCTTAAACAAGAACATTTTAGTAAAGACTGTGAAGAAAAGATTAAATGCCAAATGTGCACTCAGTCACATCCAGTAATGCTGCACATGAATAAGGAAAAAGGCACTGACGATAAAGCCACACCTCCTAAAGAGGAGAACGTTATGTCGGAAGAGAAGAACATTTCTTCTGCCCATATTTCTGTTGAACAGCTAGAGACTTGTACTGATACCGGGGCCGGTAAAGAGTGTGTCTTAGCTGCGACTCCAGTTAAAGTTAAGTCTGAAACGAGTGTAAAATGTGTAGAAACGTTTGCTCTAAAAGACTCTGGCAGCTCAGCTACATTTTGCACTAAAAGTTTACAAAAGCAGTTAAATCTTTCTGGAAGAAAGTCTCACATCTACATTAGCACTGTAGAAAGAGACAAAGTAAACAGACAGAGATTAGTAAAGTGTACATTAACAGAGTTACAAGTCTGTGCGGTAGAAGAAGATAATTTTTTTTGATACACCAGAAGTGTACACACTGAACTCTGTACCAGTGAAAAGGGAGAACATCCCTATGCAAGAAAAATATGTCAAGAAATTGTCTAATCAAAAAGACGTGCATCTACCCCAGATAAATGCAGACCAAAGCAATAATATTGTAATTACAATTCTATTATTAATATTGTTGTTGTTAGGTACAAATGCCCGCAAAGTCATGGAACCATGGCACATCACACATAGTGAAGATGAAAGACTTTATGCTGTAAAAACATTCCGAGGGTGGATAGTTAATGGATTTATAAAGGGCTCAGACAAAGAAAGACTGCAAAGATGTTCAGTCAACATTGTGACAGTAATGGAGATAGAGCAAATGCTACTCCAACAATGCAATACAGACATTCCAGAGCACAGTTGTCAAGAGAAGGAGGACATTAAATTCATGCGCATAGCTTCAGATACTGCAAGGCAAATGGATGGACACTATTGCATTAATCTGCCTTTTAAAGATGAGACTCTTAAAGAGCCAAACAATCATTGTACTGCAGAACAACATGCTATTGGACTTAAAAGGAAACTTAAAAGTATCCAACATTCCTCGAGGATTATAAAATTTTCATGAGACATTTTAGACAAAGAATATACAGCACTGCATAATTTCTATGTTCAAGACTGTTTAAACTCAATTGCTACAGAAGAACAATCCATAAAATTGGCCAAAGAACTTCAAGTCCCAAGCTTAAAGGGAGGATTTTATCTTACAAAATGGATAAGTAATAGTAGAGCAGTCTTGCTGTCCATTCCTGAAGACGACAGGGCAATAGATCAAAAGACTTAGACTTAAGCCATGATTTGTTACCAGGTGAAAGGGACTTAGGTGTTCAATGGTGCACACAGACTGAGAGTTTCAAGTTTCAGGTAAAGCTGCAAGATAAGCCTGCTACAAGACGTGGTATTCTGTCAGTGGTCAGTCCAATA
Source organism: Polypterus senegalus (assembly GCF_016835505.1). Taxonomy (NCBI): domain Eukaryota; kingdom Metazoa; phylum Chordata; class Cladistia; order Polypteriformes; family Polypteridae; genus Polypterus; species Polypterus senegalus. The sequence goes on along the minus strand of NC_053165.1, from coordinate 121,771,134 downwards.
TATGACCCACTTGGATTTTAGCACCAGTCACACTGCCTGCTAAGCTTATTCTAAGAGAACTGTGTAAACAGAAATATGCTTGGCATCAAGCAGTGGTAGCAGTCAAAATGGACAAAATGTTAGAACTACAGATTCCTCTGCAAGAATCAATCTTTTGGACTGAAAGCACTATGGTACTAAGGTACATCACAAATTAAAGTGCACGCTACAAAACTTTTGTTGCCAACAGAATCACAGTGATAAGAGAGCACTCACAACCCTCGTAATGGAGTTATGTCGCATCTTCACAAAATCCTCCGTACCAGGCATCAAGAGGATTGACAATAGAAAGCTTCATCAAAAGTAAGACTTGGATACAAAGCCCAAATTTCCTACCACAGCCAGAGCATAAATGGTCTAAGAGACCGGATGAAGTGGACCTGTCTACTAACGATGATCCGGAAATCAAAAGGTCTGTAGTAAACCTTATAAGTACAGAAGAAAAAGCTGAACCAGTAAAAAGACTTGTAGAGTGCTACTCAAAATGGTTCAATTTAAAGAAAGCTATACAGTAGCTTGGTTCCTTACATTCAAAGTACTACTACTACATCTGAAAGAAGAGAGGAAGTCAATTTAATATACGGTCAGTCAATCTGGACACGGCGCAGAGAAACAAAAGACATTAATCACAGAATATATGAAGGAATACAAATCAATAATAAGGCTAAAGCCACTGTTTCTAAATGACTTGTCTAAAGCAAAAGACAAACTTATTTGCCTTAGTCAACTACAAGCTTACCCAGAGGAGGTTAAAGCCTTGCACAAAAATCAGCTTGCAAAGAAAGGTAAAAATCAACAAACTGGACCCAGTCCTGCCAGAAGGATTATTGAGAGTTGGAGGAAGACTCAGCAAATCAGCTATGCCAGAAGAGGCAAACCACCCTGCAATCATTCAGAAGAATTCACATTTTCCTACTGTTATTATGCAACAAGTTCATAAAGAAATTGGACATTGTGGGCGTAATTATAAGATGCTACACCCTGAAACTCCTGGGTAAAGACAATGCCAGATGCAAAAGGGGCAGTTGGAAGAGTTTGTGTGCAGATCCAGACCAGCACACTGGACAGACTTGTGAACAAACTGTGCCTACTCCAGGAAGCAACAATGATTGAAATGACTACTTTTTCTTTTTGCATGCCTAATTTTAAGTATCTTAAGTTTAGTGCTTGTGTTCTTACAGTAGAGTTTAAGTTTAAAGTTTCTTAAGTTTAATGTTTGTATTTTTATAGTAGAATCTAAGTTTTAAGTTTCTGAAGTTTGGTTTTAGTTCAGTAAAGTAAAGTAAAAGCTCTTAGTAAGTAAAGTTAAAATATTTGATTTCTGCCCTAGCATTAACAATTAGAGGCCAGATATGCAAGAGCCATTTTCCCAGTTCTATAAAATTTCTGAATATTTATTAGATAACAATGCATAATCTGTGGGCGATTCCTATAACCCCCGTAAATAGAATTGTATTGGTATATTCCTGCCACTTCTAACAGCTTTGACTAAAACAATAATCTTGAGTTAGTGACAGCCTTGCCTTGAGTAAAGTATGAAAGGCACATGGTTTTAAACCGTGCCTGGGCACATGCCTATGTGCCAGTTGGCTTACAGGCCTTTTGAGTGTGTGAAGTAAATAAGTAAGAAAACAGCACTAAATTTATGTGCTGTGTTGTATGCTTAAAGCATACAGAAGAAGAAGCTAAGAATCTTTAAGTATATAGGAATTTAAGAATCTTTAAGTAGAGGAGAAAAAGTAAAAAACTTTCAAGTACAGAAACAACTAAAGTTTCTCAAGAAAAGCTAAGTTTAAGACAAGACACATTTTTCCCCCTTTTTTGCCTTTTATTCTATGTAACTATTTTTTCTTTTATTCTTGTGTGGATTATTTGCTTTTAACTTTCACTAAATAATTTTTAAACTTTTGGACTGATAGATTTCTTTCAGCGCGCATTTTACCCGTGCTTGACCAAACCTTATTTCAGCAGCTACAAGTAGTATGTCACCACACTAAAAGGCAGTTCTTCTTGTGGGTGGAAACAAGCATGGCAGCCAGAAAGAATGAAGCCAGCACCTTTTAAGAGATGATGATTTAGTGACAGCATGAAGATTGTCAGTATGGCTGTGGAGGACTATGGTTTCCTGGAAAAATGGGTGACGGCAGGAGGCAATCACATAGCCTGTACTTTTCAAAATACTAAATGTTTGCTGACAAGTTGAAAGGCACCACCTTACCTGCATAATCTACACATTTAAAAGATACTACAGGCGCTCAATTTTTCAATCTTGTATTTTAAATTTGAAGTGGATGCCATTAATTCATTACTCTTATATTGATTATTTTAATCCAATCATGCAATTTACTTACTAAATAATTACATATGTGGTTGCATGGTGAAGTACTAATGCTGCCATCTCGCCAATGTGATGGCAAGAAGAAAACACTGACCTCTGGTGATGTGGTTGGCCCTTAAAGAATGTCTTCACACTGAAATTTCAGGAAATGTCAATGTCAATTTATTTATATAGCACATTTAAAACAACATAGGAATGCTGTGGCCAAAGTGCTTTACAATAAAAGAAAAAAACATACAATCATCATAAATAACAAATAGAAATAAAATAAATGAACATAAATAAAACAAATAATAAACAGAAGTCATACATAATCACAATGAGGGAACCTTACTGAAGGTCACAGAAAGCAAGTGATTAGAAATGAGTCTTTAATCTTGTTTTGAACAGTTCAATTGAAGACGACTCCTTTATGTAATGAGGTAAAGAGTTCCACAGGCGAGGAGCAGCTGCTCCAAAAGCCCTGTCCCCCTAAGGGCTTGTTTCTACTTCACGCTCAGAAAACGTATGGGCCCACATCATGGCTGCCACACATTCTCAGCGTTCATTTGATGCGTCCTCTGAGCAGGTCCTCAGAAATTAACACGATGCGAGTGCAACTTGCAGTCCCAGCAAAAAGACGGGGGGCGCAGTGTGCTAAAAGTTGGAATGTGAGTTCAGAGTCTCTACTATCTACATGTGACAGAAAGCTTTGCGGATCCTACGAGATCGGTGTGCACACTTCGATATTTGATGAATGGTTCGATGTGGTGAAGCAAAATGCCGACATACAGATGTATTTGTGGTGCTTTTATATTCAAGCGTCGCATATTCCCGATCGTAATGACACAATACATTTTAAAAGTCTCACATACCGTCTTCTGTGCAGTCTTTATTTTTTTTTTTGCAACTTCACAACAGCAACATAATGTACAGCACTGTATTTGAGCCACTGAGAAAAAAATTAAGGACTTGGTGAAAACGTGTATTTTGTGATTAAAGTGGAAATTTCAGGTTTTAATCTCGAAATGTCCACTTTAACCTAAATAGTTACTTTATCATTAAAGCAGACCATCGTAAACGTCATCCCAGTTTTTAATAGCTACGGCAAGCAGCAATAGAACACCACACTGTAGCAGTGCTACTATTAGTGAGAACTGCATCTCCCAGCAGTTCCTGCAGGGGCTGTTGGGGTCAAAGTAGTTTAAAAGGAGGGCAGGTGGCCAAAGGAAAAGGAGGTGTGCTTTAGTGTTGTATTTTGGTTCCGTTTAATTGGAAGGCTGCCTTCTGTTTTTTAAGCCGTAATTAGTTCTGTGTCCTGGATTTTATTCGTTGTTGGGGTCTGGACTGTCTTCTGTCTACCTGTGTCCTGAGGATTGATTATGGATTCATTGGTTTCTTAACCGTTACAGTGGTTGCCGGTAGGATTGCTTTTCATTCCCTTGCAGCGTGCAGATCTCTGGACACACTATCAT
>NC_053165.1:121734803-121764803 GCF_016835505.1 Polypterus senegalus | reverse complement strand
AAGTTACGTTAAAAGCACGCCATTGTTTTTCTTGTGAAATTCCCAAAAAGTTTGATGTGTCACATGACCCTCTTCCTATTGAAAAAACAAAAGTTGGATTCAAAATGGCCAACTTCCAAATGGCCACCATGGTCACCACCCATCTTGAAAAGTTTCCCCCCTCACATATACTAATGTGCCACAAAGAGGAAGTTAATATCACCAACCATTCCCATTTTATTAAGGTGTATCCATATAAATGGCCCACCCTGTATCTGTATCTGTATGTATATATATATCTCTATCTATACTAATAAAAGGCAAAGCCCTCACTCCACTCACTCACTCACTCACTCTCCAACTTCCCGTGTAGGTAGAAGGCTGAAATTTGGCAGGCTCATTCCTTACAGCTTACTTACAAAAGTTGGGCAGGTTTCATTTCGAAATTCTATGCCTAATGGTCATAACTGGAAGGTATTTTTATCCATTAACTGTAATGGAGTTGAGCTGCAATGACGTGGGGGGGCGGAGTTTCGTGTGACATCATCACGCCTCCCACGTAATCACGTGAACTGACTGTCACCGCAGTGCATAGAAAACCAGGAAGACCTCCAAAAAGCGCTTAAGAAAACATGCATTATATAATTGAGAAGGCAGCGAAACAATAAGAAGCGAGCGAGTGACATATAATACCATATTCATGAGTGCTGCTACCTCGGAAAGAAAGCACGGTGTAAACCTAAACTTTAAATTAAGTTCATAGACAGGCTAATGCCCACAGGTAATGCAGGATACAAGTTTAATGAGAGGGGCGAGGATATAAAGCGAGTTTTGATCACTTTGTAACTAAGTTAAAATTGTAGGTGAAGGGGTGTGCTTATGCAAATTCCGAGAGACTGTGTTTGTGGGGGATTGACAGTTAAGGCGGGTGGGGGAGTCACGTCATCATCTCCCCCCATTCATCCCATTTCACTCTGAGCTGAGCTCTGCAGCTAACGCCGTCTTCCGAAGCAACTTCGTCAGACTGCCACCAAATACTCACAGAAAAATCCACAAGTTAATACACACGCTCTCTAGAGTTTCTCCACACTGAATCCTCCAGGCACTACTTACAAAAGGTTACATTGACAATCGTGTTACGTTATTTTTAAAATCTTTCCTTTTCTTAGCACAAGCACAGCTGAGAAGCTTTGATGCATGTGCTCCATAGCGTTAAAAAATAATGCATTTAATCACACTTTGCATTACAAGCAAAGGGGAGCTTTTGTCAATGCATGATTTCCTGGTACACCGATTACACTGATCAAGCGCATCCCGATTCATTTTACCCTCGCACCACCTTAGTTTGAGAAGAAGTATGAAAAAATATGAGGTTAACACAGAAAAACAGATCACCAATTCAAGCTTTATGAATAATCGGTTCGCCATCAATAATTGTTTTGGTAAAGCCATCCTCCTTCCATTTTATAATTTTTCCCCATTAGCCATGATTAAATGAGCGGTAAATAAAGTAAGAGCAAAGCGAGGTGACTTATTTAGGCAGGCATATATATGACAGCAACACTCATGACAATGTCAATCATGTTATGTTATTATTAAAATGTTTCCTTTTCTTTTTCATTACTACTTTAACACACTACTTCTCGCTGGTAGCGGGTATTTTGCTATATATATAATATATATATTACCTCCAAAGAGCGCGGAGACTTTTGATATCATGAGCGTGTGTACAAATGGGGTCTCCTGCCCAGCAAAAGTCGAGCAGCCAGCGCTGCATAGCTGTGCCGGCCTTTGAGGCGCTGACTGCGCTTCTGCTTTAAGTCAAAGTGAGCACTTTTAATTTTTTTCATCCTCCCCCTGCGCTATAGCCCAGACAAGTGCAAACACGGGACCCCTTTTCTACACCACGGCAAAATAATATTAAGGCGATTCACACTTTCTTTTGCGTATACGATTATGAGGTCCTAAACTCGGATTATGAATTCACGCACACGAGTGGAGGACTGACAGTGCCATCACAGCCGATTAATGGCGGGGATGTCTCACCAGTCTACACAAGACCGACCGCGACTGTCCCCAAAAGGCGATCATAGCGTCAGCGAACACATCTCTCTATACTATATAAAAGAAAAAGGCAACTTTCCTTTCTTTACACCTTTTTTCCTTTTATGCCAAACCAAAGCCTTTCTCTATTAACACTGCAGAGGACACAAAACTAATTTTCTTTAAATGCCGGTAAGGCACATTACCAGAGGCACAAATTTGAACGTTCACATAGAAAATGTAATTTCTATACTACAGCCGTCGTAGTATGGGATCTACTAAGGGATCTACTACCGAGAGATGATCCATATACATTTTAGCTGCTGTTAGTTACTTACCTGTTGTGTTACACCGTCTTTAAAATGTAGTTTACCCACAACCACTCCAGTAGTGCTCAATGTACCTGTACTTCTTAAAAGCGTTATTGTTTTACTGTTTAATAACTTATACACTATATTTTATTATTTTTCCCTTGCACTCAGTGACCAAAGCTATACACACACATATAGACACATACAAACATACACAAGTATATGTATGTGTATATATATATATATATATATATATATATATATACAAACATACACAAGTATATGTATGTGTATATATATATATATATATATATATACACACACACAAATTATATATATGTGTTTGTGTGTGTGTATGTATGTATGTGTGTGTATATATGATGTAGATAGGTATGTATATAGATATGTAGATATGAAGATATGTATGTATGTATGTATGTATGTATGTATGTATGTATATATATATATATATATATATATATATATATATATATATATATGTGTGTGTGTGTGTGTGTGTGTGTATATGACAGCAGCAATCCAAGCTGTGAGAAAACAGTAAAAAGGAGGCATGTCAGACGTCGTGGTAAATTTTCTGATGCAGCTAGACGAAAATAACTTTGTGACGCTGCCACCAAATACACAAAACAATTACTTTGACAATCATGTTACATTTTATTTAAAATGTTTCCTTTTCTTTTTCATAACTTCTTTAACACATGACATCGCTGCGAAGCGCGGGTATTTTGCTATATATATATATATATATACAGTAATCCCTCCTCGATCGCGAAAATCCGCGAAGTAGAAACCATATGTTTGTGTAGTTATTTTTATATATTTTAAGCCCTTATAAACTCTCCCACACTGTTAACATTATTAGAGCCCTCTAGACATGAAATAACACCCTTTAGTCAAAAGTTTAAACTGTCCTCCATGACAAGACAGAGATGACAGTTCTTTCTCACAATTAAAAGAATGCAAATAGATCTTCTCTTCAGGAGCAGAGAATTTCAGAGGGAGGGAGAGAGCGCTCGCAAAGAAAAGCAAACAATCAAAAAATCAATACTTGTGCTTTTAAGTTTGCCGTGGCATTTTTTAGAGGAGCGTCAGTATCTTCTAAGCAAACAGCCTGTGTGCAAACTGCCCCTCTGCTCACATCTCCTCCGTCAGGTGCAGAGAACATCAGAGAGAGAGAGCGAGATTAAAGCAACAATCAAAAAATCAATACATGTGCTTTTGTGCTTTTAAATATGCCAAGCACCGCAATAAAGCAGCATTTTTTTAAAGGAGCGTCAGTATCTTTTAAGCAAAAAGCCCCTCCGTCAGGCACAGAGAATGTCAGAGAGGGTGAGAGAGAGGCAGAGACAAGCAAACAATCAAGCTGCGTGCGGGATGCATATCTTATAGCACTGAGGAGTTTAAGTTAATATGTAATACATGCTCTGATTGGGTAGCTTCTAAGCCATCCGCCAATAGCGTCCCTTGTATGAAATCAACAGGGCAAACAAACTGAGAAAGCGTGTAGCATACATTAAAAGACCCACTGTCTGCAGAAATCCGCGAACCAGTGAAAAATCTGTGATATATATTTATATGTGCTTACATTTAAAATCCGCGATAGAGTGAAACCGCGAAAGTCGAAGTGCGATATAGCGAGGGATTACTGTATATCTATATAAAAAATAATATATACATACATACTTCGCAGCGAAGTAGTGTGTTAAAGAAGTTATGAAAAAGAAAAGGGAACATTTTAAAAATAACGTAACATGACTGTCAATATACAGTAATTGTTTTGTTGGGTGTTATGAGTGTTGCTGTCATCAAGGATTTGATTATCATTATTTCTTTTAATCAGGTTCGTATTTGTAGGATGTGTAGGAAGTTACATTCTGTGTTTGTCAATCGTTTGATGCTTACTGTATCAATAAACAGCTCGTCTTCCTCTTTATCTGAGACGTGACACACTACATGCACGTTTTTTTTTTTTTACACTGTCTTCTTTTAGCGGGCCATTGACTTTTTACACCCGACGGCTGTATTTAATGTTAGCTAAGATCCGGCACTTAAAAGTTTCTCTCGCAGTTTTGCTGAGTTTGTGCCAAACACCACCCTGACAATCTCATCCTCCTCTGCATAAGCACAGTCCTTCACCCGTGAATATTTAGCGGCAGTGTTTCTATTGGATTGCCGCTGACGGACGGCCTTTTATGGGCAGGCACTAAATTACGTGGGAGTGGGTTACAAAGGGCAGGAACGTAATCAGTGCGAGCGTATGACCCGCACGTACTGGGAATTTCTCGTTCGTGGGGAACAATCGCAAGCGACGGTCTCCATCACGAATGGGGTTCAACGGCTTACTCACGCCGGGTAGACACACGTTGATCCATTCAGTGTAGCGCGCGTGCAGTACCGGACATACAAGTGCATCACAGACCTGTTAATGCTCAATCTCACGTGGCTGAAAGTCACTTGTCCCTCTAAGAATTTGGACGCCGACCGCTGTTGGGTCGTGTAAATATTTAGCAGGCGGGAGTCTCGTTCGTTTTCGGAAATAAGCATCCAAATCGCTCCACTAAGTAAGAACTGCCATGCACCACCACCCACAGAATCGAGAAAGAGCTGTCAATCCTCTCCGTGTCCGGGCCGGGTGAGGTTTCCTGTGTTGAGTCAAATGAAGCGAAAGGCTCCACACCTGGTGGTGCCCTTCCGTCAATTCCTTTAAGTTTCAGCTTTGTAACCATACTCCCCCCCCTGAACCCAAAGACTTTGGTTACCCGGTTGGCTGCCCGGCGGGTCATGGGAATGACGCCGCCGGATCGCCTGTTGCGGGCCTGCATTGGTGAATCAGGTGAGACGGTAATGAAATAGAGGCACATATAGAGGCTTATAGGTTTTTAAAGACTGCTTTCTTCATTGGGTTTTAACCAATGCACGAAACGAACCAACACACAATCGTCTGTGCAGCGCACAGGCGCGGAGGGTGGAACGGGAGGAGAGGAGGACGACATCCACTCCGCTCCCTCCGTCATGCTAGTCTGCTGATTTCTCGTTCAGTATACACCGCCTGCTCAAGTGCCCACCTCCAACTCGTCACTCGAGTCGTTGTCGTCTTTGTACAGTGCAGATGCACCTGTGAGGCTAGGGTTGCCACCCGTCGTTTAAAATACGGAATCGTCCCGTATTTGAGAATGAAATTGCGCGTTCCGTGGTCTTGGCCCCCAAGGGATGTGGCCCCCGCTGCAGTATGCGTCCCTTATTTGTTTGTATTAAAAGTGGTAACCCTACCTGTGACTCACAAAGACTTTTCGTTGCTCTGTGCGGTTTTGGCTGCCTTTCTATATATAATCCACCAAGACACCCGACCACGTGGGGTTGTGGATGTGTGTACAAAGTGCAGGAGCATCTAAGAAGACGCATGTTTGTCGCGGATGCGAATTGCTGTATGTAGCGTGTAAAACAGTTTGCTATGAGCAACAGTTTCGTCAATGACATTTCTCCAAAAAAACCCGACTGACAGAAACAAACAGTTACCTGAAGCAAGAATTTCTATATATTTCATTGAAAGAAGTGTTTCCATAAAATACATTTGAAGCGGCAGCCATGGAGGGCAAAAGAATAGTCAACGTGGCTCACAGCTGGGTTTGGACCGCAGCACAGACCAAAGCGAGTGAGTATGTGTTTGATGAGCTGTTTGATTTGGCGGGCAGTGGTCTGAGGTGCGTTCCTGAGCACGTGGGAGGAGGGGTAGAGTTTGTGGGCGGGGCTTCGTTGTTCCTTTTGCATGGTTTTTCATGGTGGACGTGGTCGAGTGTCGAAACCGAAAAGAATAATGAAAAGTCAACGTGGCTTAGACGTGCATGTGGACTCCTAGCACAGACGAAAGGGGCTAACTGGGTGGTCGGTGAGTTTTTGCGTCCGGGCACATGGGTAGGCAGTGTGAATGCATAGAGAGCGAGGGTAGACGCGAGCCGGTGAAAAAGGAGTGTTGGTGGGCAGGAAAACGTCTTCCGTGTTCCTGCAGGAGCATCTAAGAAGACGCATGTTTGTCGCGGATGCGAATTGCTGTATGTAGCGTGTAAAACAGTTTGCTATGGTGCAAGTGGTCATGTGTTGTAACCGAAAACTCGTAGACTGCTTACTTCATTGTGTTTTAACCTCAGTTGTAAATGATTGTTTTAAAGATCCCATGAGATACCCCTCGCAAACCGTTTCACACGCTGCATATGGCGATTCACCTCCGCGAGAAACATGCCTCTATGAACAGTCAACGTAGCTCGGAGGTGCATGACATGAACATGGCATTAACCTGACCTGCACCACATGTGGCCTCCACGACAGACGAATATAAATGACGCCACTTTTTCTGTGTCCTCGCCTCCGACTTGGTGGGCGTGGCCCTGCAAGTTGTCGTCATATCCAATGGTCTTAGAGTTGGTGGGCGTGGCTCCTTCCTGCGTGCGCCATAGGTGTCTCACTTGTCGGCGGCTTAGTGAATCCACGCCCCATCCGACATGCTTTTCATGGTTGTCTTGCCTTAGTGAATTATATATATATATATATATAGATGGAGAAAAAATAGGTTCCAGTTATGACCATTACGCATAGAATTTCAAAATGAAACCTGCCCAACTTTTGTAAGTAAGCTGTAAGGAATGAGCCTGCCAAATTTCAGCCTTCTACCTACACGGGAAGTTGGAGAATTAGTGATGAGTCAGTGAGTCAGTGAGTGAGTGAGTCAGTGAGGGCTTTGCCTTTTATTAGTATAGATATCACTTTCATGATGAAATGCATTAAAGTGTGTATGTTACATTGTACAGATAAATCTTTAATTTCACTTAAATAATGAATATTGTTAATAATTACACACATGGGGGTGACACAGTGGCGGAGTGGTAGCACTGCTGTCTCGCTGGGAGTCATGTCTCTGGTATTCCCTGCTTGGATTCCACACTGTGCTCCAATTTCCTTCCAAAGATATGCAGATTTAGAGATTTGGTGCCGCTAAAATGATGCTAGTGTATGTGTGTGCGTGTATTCTCCTTGCGATGAGCCAAGGCCTCATCCAGGGATTGTTCCTCACTCATGCCCAATGCTTGCTAGAATGGACACATCCCTGGACTGATGGATTTAATCAATAAATATCATTTTCGAAGATATTGCGGTAAAGTGTCATTAGAATTTAATGGGTGTTCTAGGCAATTCACAACACAGAGAAGCTGAAAATGTTCTCACCATGATAATGTCTTGCACTGTCACCTGGTGGATTCCTCCAGATTTACTTAACTCTTTTAGGGCGGATGTCTACTTTTGTCGACAGGAGGGGTTGAGGGCGAATGTCGACTAAAGTCGACATCCAGGGATAGAGGGCGATAATCAGCTGTTAATGACGACAAATCTCACTGTCACATCACAGGCATTCCCTCTGTGCTTGGAGGAATGCTAGACTCGTTGACTCGGCAACTAATCCTAGCGTGTGCGTGAGTTGCGAAATGTAAACAATGGCAAGATGGCATCGACATGTGACATGGGAGCGAAGTGAGTGAAGAAAAGAAAACACTCGGCAGACAATGTTTTGCGCATTATTGCGGAGTCGGACTCTGATTTTTCAGAATCGGATTTTACTGACAGTGATCAGGAGATCGAGCAAGAGAGTGAGAAGCCGGCATCAGCTGATCAAACACCAGCCGATGTCGCGCCAGCAGATCTGCTGCCAGTTGAGCGCCTCGTGCAGCCGATGCATCTACGGCAAGGTTCGCATGGGATAAATAAACGGACATTGACCCGTTGAGAGCCGATCTGGCTGCTGGACTTCACAAGACGGCATGGCTTGCTGTTGGACACGACAGATCACAAGCTGCTGTACTTCAGGCTGCTCTCTCCTGATGCTGCTTTTCAACTACCGTCAGACGAGATAAACAGGTAGGCAGAGAAATTTTTTAAATGGCGGGCTGCGTTTACATCGCATTCTCGTTTTCAAAGTGTAAATCCACAACAAAAGATGAGATGAAGCGTGCTGTGGTATTACAAATAGAGATGGGACAGAACTGGTGATATAACTTCAGGGAGCATTGGTCCAAACGTGCTTTGTCCCCTGGTGGCTTTGGACAGGTTATGCAGCATGGTGATAGGTACGTGCTGCTACAAAGTTTTATTCACTTCTGTAATAAACAGAAGCAAATCCCATGGGGTGAGCCAGGCTATAATGCCATGCATAAAGTTCATAAAGTTTCAGAAGATGAGAAGAGGTGATAATACGGTTTTCATGCGGGCAGAAAACTTGGTGGCAGTGGAATGGCACAATGGCAAAAGGGTGACTTGTCTCTCTACAGTACACACTAACAATATATGTGAGAAAGTGCAGCAACAGACAATTGAAAAGTAGGCACCAAAGCAACACGTATTGTAAGCAGTGCAATGTGGCAATGACTAAAATTGGCTGCATTGAGCGAGATCAGACTTTGCAGGACTTTGCTGTGTAAAATGTATGTGATATGTATGTGAAATCATAGAGTATGCAGGCTCATACAACATGCAAGACAGTAACATTTGTCAAAAGTAAATATTTTTTGTTGATTTAATATGTTAAACAATTGCTTTGTGTTCTTTTTTAAAAAATGTTAGTTTTTGGAAAAATATTCAGCCCTGGGAGATGAGAAACAAAAAAAAATTAGCCCTAAAAGAGTTAAAGTATGCACGCAAGTATAAACACTACAACGCTTGTGTAGCAGGAGTGTCTGCTGCAGCATGCGTCGCATCGTGTGAAGTATAACCCCGACCTTAGTTTTACACTTGATACGAGGGACAACGAAACAACTGACCAGAAGATCTAAGCACTCTAGATGGCTGGTGTAAAGCACACAATACAGATAAATAGGCAGGAGAAGGCTCATGTAAAGATTTAAAAACTAGCAATAAGATTTTAAAATCAATTCTAAACCTGACAGGGAGCCAGTGTAAAGAAGCTAATATTGGAGAAACACAATCAGACTTTCTTGCCCCAACCAGAAAGCGAGCGGCAGCATTCTGGACCAACTGTAACCCAGAGATTTGCTAATCCCAGAATACAGCAAGTTGCAGTAATCAAGGTGACAAAAGATAAAAGCATGAGTAGCTTTCTCAAGATCCCTAGATGATAAAAAAGGCTTGATCTTACCTAAAAGACAAAGATGGAAAAACCAACTCTTAACTACAGAATTAATCTGTTTCTCACAAGAGAAGTTACTGTCAAAAATAACACCAAGATTGCAGACTTGAGGTTTGCAAAAGACAGAGAAAGAGCCGAGAAGTCCAAGACCAATTTGGGCTTTAGCCGAGGGACCCATTATAAGCAACTCCGTTTTATTTTGATTCAGATCAAGAAAAGCCATCCAGGATCTTAGTCAATAAGACAGTTGTGCAGTTGATTCATTGCAGAGTTGCAGAAGGGAATATAAACCTGTGTATCATCAGCATAGCAGTGAAAAGAAATGTTAAATTTCCTAAAAATAGCTCAAATAGAGTGAAGGTATATAGAGAATAAAATAGGACCCAAAATGGATCTCTGAGGAACACCACATTCAAGAGGAGCAGTAGACGAAAAAGAATTTAAAGTCACTGAAAAGTGTCTACCAATTAGATATGACCTGAACCAGTTAAAAGCAGTCCCTTTAAGCTCAACAAGATGTTCAAGCCGCAACAGCAATACCTCATGGTCAATAGTGTCAAAGGCAGTGGACAGGTCAAGGAGGAGGACTGCATGAGTCAGTAATAATAGAGATGTCATTGAATACTTTCAGGAGGGCTGACTCAACACCATAATAACGCCTAAAGCCAAATTGGTAGATCTGAAATAAATTATTGGAGTTAATGTGATCAACCAATTGATTATAAAGAATTCTTTCTAATATTTTACCCAGAAATGGTAATTGGGAAATCGGGCGAAAATTGGCTAAAACTCCAGGATCTAATTCTACCTTTTTTAGACAGGCACGCACCACTGCATGTTTAAAAAATGAGGGCACAAACCCCTCACTAATAGAACCATTGATAATGACTAGTAAAGTTGGACCCAAAACTTCAAAGGCTTCCACTAAGAGGCGTGGAGGTACAATATCAAGAGGACTGAGAGTAGGTTTAAGGGTGTCAATAGTACTTTTAAACTGTGAAAGTGAGACAAGATCAAAAGAATCCAAGACAATGCCATGATTAACAGTAGGAAGTTCATAGCCATTTGGAACAATTCTATAGTGGATTGTATCAATTTTACTGACAAACAATGAAAGAAACTGCTCACATAAAAGAACAGCACTATTTAATCCCATCACAAAATGAGGGTGAATGGCCACATTAACTGAATTAAATAAGACCCAAGGATTCTTAGAATGATGGGATACTAAATCAGTGAAGAAATCATGTTTAGCTTTCTTAACTTCAACCTGGAAGTTGAACAGAGAAGTCCTAAAAATCTGTTTAGAAACAATCTGTCCATCTTTTTTCTAATGCCGTTCCCCAGTTCGACAGGCGCGGCATAGCGGTCGCGTAGTTTCATTTAGCCAGGGAGCAGGTCTTCCCTTATTACAGCGTATCTTGAGTGGAGCAATTGAGTCTAAAACCGTTTTACAAGAATTAAATTCTAAAACAGAATCACCTTGATCATTAAAGCACATTATTTCCCCATACAATATCTAGTAGTAATACAAAGAAGGTTGATTTGTATAGCCACACTTCCCCTTTTAGTTGCTGTTTGTAATCGACCTTTTAAACGTAATGCTCCCCTAAGTGATCTTCATGTGCATGCTGTAATACCCGTAATGTTCCCATTGCAGATGTACAGAGTAGCTGGAAAAATTTGTTATTGACTCGATGCTCTAAAGTGGCCATGTTTTTCTGATGCATTAAGGTCAACTTTCTTCCAAACTCAATAAAAAACTTCTGAGACTTAACTTATTGCATTTTAGAGTGGTTATTCTATTACATGCAACTAGGACAGTCCCACATGGCAGAAATTCAAAGTACGAACCCTTTCTTAGTTAGACCAGTCAATTCAGCATGGTTTATAAAAGAAAATGAGGTACAGATAACAGTCCTCAATCAGTTCTTTCACAATTAAAATGCACATAAAAATGAGCAGCAAAGATGCTGCTAAAAATATTTTCATTCTGTTAACTGAGATTTAATTGACTGTGCATATATAATAAAGATGAATGATCAAAAGTCACTATTACATTTATAACCACTGGAAATTGCTAACCATAAAATAGTACAAAACAATATATTGCACATTCATCAGTCAATTAATAAAAGGCTTTCCAAATTATAGAAAAAAATCTTAGAAATAACTACACAATTAATTGCAGGAATTTTAATGAACCTGTCACTTTCTACCAAATGACAACATTCAGAATAATACAGCACCTTATGTTTTATGTTAAACACATCTCTAGGGATGTTTCTCTTCTAGAACACTGTTTTTGTCCCCGTATCACAAGAAGCAGCTCTGGGGAAGGTCCACAGAAAACCAAATACTCTTTTTTTGAAATGTAGGGTATGTGCAACAAGTAAAGATTTGCATCTGTCAGTTTGTACCACTCCACTGCAGCAAGGATTAATAATGATAATAAAAGAAAAAATGTTTGAAGCTCTCTGACCAACATTCGTTCTAACTGCCCCACTCACTAATAACATCAGATCAGCATTCAGCGAATGACAACATATAAAGTGTATTTACACTGCCACAAACAAAGTCCCACCATCCCTCAAAATACTGATACAGTCGCAAAACAAAACATGAGGAAAAAAAATATGCTCTACAAAGAAATCACAAATATTGAAATCATTCAACATTAACTAGATGTAAAGTTTGAAAATTGGAGTCCATATTTAAAATCTCACACAGTTCAGAATGAGGATGAAGGTACCAGGACAAAATCACAAGTGAGTACCTATAAATAAAAGAAAAATATTCTCTCTCACTAGGAAATCCAGACCAACACAAAAGAAAAGATCCTTCTTCAGAGATGTGTCTCTTTTGTACTTCCAAGCTAAACATCCAGCTACCAGTAGGTGGCTTCTATTTTTTCCTGTGCTTGTTGGTTGCTTCCTGCTTCTCCTGCAAATACCAGTCTCTCTCACACATTATTTTATACATTACGGGGTTAAATCAGATTATGGAAACTCTCCTTCCACGACTCGTCTTAAAGGTGTACATCCCCATTTTCCCCAGTAATAATCAAAATTAAACACAAGTTATGTGGTACACATTAAGGAGTGCAAAATCTGACAAAATGTTGATTATATGTGCAATGTTTGCCACAAGTTTAAGCAAACAAACATAAAGATTAAACACCACTAAGGATGATCCGATCAGGTTTTTTTACGGCCAATACCAATCTCTGACACTATGTTACTGGATTGGATGATTCTGATACTGAATGTTTTATTGTTTATTACTTTAAAAAACTTTTTATACTAAGTTTCTGCACAATTGGGAACAAGGAAGCCTTATGTTCTATATTAAAGTGTTAACATGGATATTTTTAATTAAACTTTAGGCCACATGTGTCACCTGTTAATTTTTTATTAATTTAAAATTCTGTAGGCAAGGCTAAGGGACCATTAAAACACTAAAATAAAACTTTTACTTTGATAACTAATAAAATATGTAGAGAAAGTATTAATCCATAATACATACGGCATTAAAGAAAACACTTCAAATAATTACACACTATCATATTGTTTTAATTTTTCTGTAATGTACCGTTTCTGAAACAAAGCTTAATTTAAAAAAAAGAGAAGTACTTTTCATCATTTGTTGAGTGAAAAATATAAACTCACATTAATTGCCAATATCAATTAAATGAATCAAAAACTACTTTAATGCAAATATACATGCACTTATAGATTTTAATTATTAACTACACTAGCTTTATTGCTATTAAAATAATCATTTATTATATTTATACAGGTTTTCTTGATTGTTTGTTTTTTCCCAGTGTACATGGTAATAGTAATAAAAGAACAACCAAGGACAACATTTTAAATGAGTAAATAATAATTAGTAATTTCCATAGTTATCTCTTGGCATAGACTTCCTCAAGCCGCACATAATATTTCTGTGGTTCATGATTGAAATAAATGGGCCGCAGACAGTTTTCAGATTGGTCTATGATTTTTCTGGCAATAATTTTCTCAGAGACAATATTCAATAATGTCAAACAAATTAAGGAAACAGCACACTAGTTACATTGAACCTGAAATACATTTACTGACCTCCAAACACAAAAACTTTATATTTTTAGCAACAATAGCTGCCCATATCCTAGTATAACCTGAACATATAATCCTCTATAATTAAAACTTATTTTAACAATTTTTTGGAGACACACAAAATTTTTAACAATACATATGCAGATGCCCATTAAAGTCATACTGTCTTCCTTTCTTAATTCCAGTAGTATCTCTGTGTCACAGTCACGTACATCAGAGCAATGCTTCTCAGAATAACACCTACTTTATTCTATAGGAAACAACACCCTTGGGACTGAAAGGGTGCTGTGGAGAGCAGACGAGCAAAGCAGTGAAGCGCCTTTCTAGTCTTATTTTAAAATGGCTGAATCTCACAAAAATGTTTTGCTCTCCCCCCCGTAACTAAAATTACATAGATACAGTTAAACCTCAATTATCCGGTTTAATGACCGGCACCCGTCATCTGGATAATCAAAAATCATGGATAATCGATCTGTTCTTAACTCTATTTTTCTTTTTGTAAAAACTTGATTGCTTTGTATGGAGTGCAATAAAATTAATAAAAATAATAATAAAAAAAAAAAAATCATGGATAATCGAAAATAATTATAAAAATTCGCCAATACTAGAATAGGTGCTATACAGTGAAATTCTTACCTTTCTTGTGTTGTTTATGAAGTTTTCTTGACAAAAATCAGACAGGAGACGCTTCTTTGTGTTCTTGCAAAGTGTTAGGATGTCACTAAAATTTGAATCCACTTCCTGCTCAAGAAAGTCTAGCAATGTTTCGGCACAATTTAGCGCTTTTGCAATCGAAACTTTCTTTTCTGAAGGTTCGTCTTCAACTGTGTCGTCGCTTTCTTCCGGCAATTCCGCACTTGACTTCGCCTCTGCAGCAAGGGCGGCGTCGTCTTTCACTTGATATCCAGGCTGATCATTATCAGAGAGTAGCCATTCTTCGATGTTTTCTCTGTCGACGTCTTCAAATCCATTTACATTTTTAATTTCCTCCAAGAGCGTTGCCGGTGTTATTTCTTGGCTTTCACTGTCATTGACGTTTTCAACACTATCCATTACATCAGGGAACAATTTTCGCCATGACTTTCGAAAGGTTAAGTTCGGCATGTCATCCCAACTCTCTGAACATTAGAAAATTGCGTCCTTAATTGTCCATTTCTTGTAAAACTCATGTAGATCTCCGTCTTCTTCCAAGACTGAACGGAGTAAAGATTTCCTGTAATGACGTTTGAATGCTTCTAACACGCCCTGGTCCATAGGTTGCTTAAGCGACGTCACGTTTGGAGGAAGATATGCAACGAAAATCTGGTCATCGCTTGTTTTCAGGACATTTTCGCTAGGATGGGAAGGTGTGTTGTCCAACAGTAACACAGCTCTTTGTGGCAAATTTTTGGAGCGTAGATGGTCGCAAACAGCAGAAACAAAATGTTTAAAAAACCAATCTTTAAAAATCTCTCTATTCATCCATGCTTTGGTCTGATTGTAGTAAAGGACAGGAAAATTGCGCATTTGTGTTCCCTTAAATGATTGTGGATTATTAGATTTTCCAATGCATACGAGTTTCAATTTGAGCGAACCACTAGTGTTAGCGCATGCTAGCACTGTTTTTCGTTCCTTACTTGACCTGCGACCTGGAGCAGACTTTTCTTCTTTTGATACGAGTGTTTTTGATGGCAAAGCCTTCCAGTACAAACCAGTCTCGTCAGCATTATAAAGTTGGTCAGGTGAAAGATCATGAGCCTCGACAAGACATTTAAATTCTGTTACGTATAGTGCTGCAGCGTCAGAATCAACCGCTTAGTTTCTCACCTTTAATATCCAACTGTCTAATTCCGTGGCGAGATTTGAAACATTGCAGCCATCCTTGAGACGCAGCAAATGGTTCAGGAATCTTCATCTCACAGTGAAACCATGTCGCTTTTTCGAGCAGCAATGGCAGGACATCCCTCGGGGCGTTTTTGCTTGAACCACTCGAACACAGCTCTATCCAGATCGTCAAATTTTGAACCCTTTGTTGTCTTGCACGCACTCATCCCGTTAAATGTATCAGACGAAGTTCCGAACTTGTAGAGTTTTTCTTTCTTCAGAACAATATCACGCACTGTTTGATTTCCTATTTTAAATTCCGATGAAAGCTTGGCAATTGATTCCCCCTTTTCAGCACGTTCAACAATTTGCAGCTTCATAGCAATTGACAAAACAACTCTTTTTCTTTTTGCTCCCACACTGGACTCCGACATTTCAGCACAAACTTACGCAAAACCACTTTCTAACCTCGAGGTGCAAATGCCAACTCAATGAACCCGGAACAAGGCATCGCCTACACGGACCATGCAACCCATACAAAACTTATTGACGAATGGCAGTCATCTGAATTTGGAAAAAAGGGGAGGGCGAGTGTTCAGAACGAGTTCTCTGCATCGGATAAAGTCTAATGGTTTTTCATAGCAGGGGATCGCCTGGCTGGTGCACAGATGCTATACTGTATTTTCAATCCTTTTAAAATAATTCTCAGAAACCCAAATCGACAAAGAAAACTTAAGCTGTGACACACATAGTGTACATTCCTGTAGTCAGAAATCTTGGCAGCAAAATCTTGGCGGTCTTGTGATGTCTCAAACTTTTTTTTTATAGGCGATCCCGGATTACCAAATGCATGGTTAATTGAAGACCGGATAATCGAGGTTCCACTGTATATGGGTTTACAACATGTGTTCAATCTCAAAACAGAGATCAATACTCAGCAACACTCTTGGTATGAACAACTGATGTATTTAGTAAGTTTGAACTTGAGCCCTTTGAAAATCATTTAAAGCCAAAAGAAATGGTATGACATTTTTTAAGCATTATAAAAAATGCTTCATTTTAGATCATATTGAAAGTAAGGACATACCATGATTGTGAACAAATACCTTTTTCTTGAAAAATAATACATACAAGCTATACATCTAGGAGATGGCCAAAACTTTTTTTAAACTGTTAATACTATGTTTTGCATGTAAAGTGGTAATGTGTTTAAGTCCCTATTGCAAATACAACACTGAACTATTGTTCAAATGAGGTTCTCATTTCTTCCATATCTTTTCTCACATACTGCGAACAAAATAAGATAGTAGCTAAGGATAAAGTAATCTTTAGATTAAGTTCTGTTGCAGCAGGGTAATGTACAATATTTAGGCATATGCACATTTCTGTAAATCAACCACTGTCACTTTAATACTGTGATGGACAGACATTTATAGAAAAGTGATGTATTTTGTATATAATATTTGGCAGAACTGAGAACACATGAAACAATGTGTCCCAGTAAGCAGGGACTTGAAAGACCCATTTTCAACTTAGAAATGGGATAGGCATACAGTTTTTTAATCATCTAGAAATGGTTCAGAAACATTGTGTTTAGTAACGATTTGAAATGTAACAAGATTTAAGCTTTGAACAAACCTTTCTTAAGAAGAATTTTTTTTTTTTTTTGCTATTTTAATTATCTTTTTTCTGTGAACTGTTTTACTTTGAATTTTAAGTAAAACTTTTAAAAACAAAGATAATTTGTCTGTGGAATCATTTTGGCGCGTCAGGCTTTTGTTGAATCCCATTTTGCAAGTTAGAGCTGCTGAACTTTGGTAATTTTGGAAAAATGCAGCTACATTTTCGTCAGAAAACTTGCCATCTGAAGGCGTTGAATTCGAACTGGAAACTACCATCTGAAGAGAGAGGACACTTGTGCTCCAGAACTCGTCAACGAAAGAAAAAGAACTGAGCTATTCCGAGGTACTGTGATCTTATCTTCT
This sequence comes from Polypterus senegalus, assembly GCF_016835505.1. Taxonomy (NCBI): domain Eukaryota; kingdom Metazoa; phylum Chordata; class Cladistia; order Polypteriformes; family Polypteridae; genus Polypterus; species Polypterus senegalus. The sequence goes on along the minus strand of NC_053165.1, from coordinate 121,747,432 downwards.
ATCTCTGTATGATCGTAAATGAAAGCAAGGTCTTCATACCTGAACTTGAGAAGCTTTAAGAGACTGTGATATTATAAGACATTGTGGATGATCGCTTGTGCTTTTGCCTGAGTCATGGACGCCTCACTGTAAGGACGTCATCTGTTGTCAGAGTGTTCAACTGTGACATTTGTGGCTGTCAGGAAACTAGCTGCTTGAGCTGCTGTCATGGCAACGTCCAAGTATAGCTCAAGTGAAGTCAGGAGTGAACTGAGTACAGAGTCAAAGCCAGAGAATGTAACTGGAGATCTTAAATGTCATATACAGTAATCCCTCGCTGTATCGCGCTTCGACTTTTGCGGCTTCACTCTATCGCGAATTTTAAATGTAAGCACATCTAAATATTTATCACGGATTTTTCGCTGGTTCGCGGATTTCTGCGGACAATGGGTCTTTTAATTTATGCTACACGCTTCCTCAGTTTGTTTGCCCTGTTGATTTCATACAAGGCACGCTATTGGCGGATGGCTTAGAAGCTACCCAATCAGAGCATGTATTACATATTAACTAAAACTCCTCAATGCTATAAGAAATGCGTCCCGCGCGGAGCTTGATTGTTTGCTTGTCTCTGCCTCTATCTCACCCTCTCTGACATTCTCTGCGCCTGACCTGACGGAGGGGCTGTGAGCAGAAGTGCTGTTTGCATAGAAGCTGTTTGCCTAGTGGATATCGACGCATCTCTAAGAAATGCCGTTTTATCGCAGTGCTTCCAAAAGCACACTTATTGATTTTTTGATGGTTTGCTTTAATCTCGCTCGCTCTCTCTCTGACGTTCTCTGTGCCTGACGGAGGAGATGTGAGCAGAGGGGCTGTTTGCACAGAGGCTGTTTGCTTAGAAGATACTGACCTCTAAAAGATGCCGCGGCAAACTTAAAAGCACACGTATTGATTTTTTGATTGTTTGCTTTTCTTTGCGAGCGGCTCTCTCTCTCTGAAATTCTCTGATCCTGAAGAGAAGATCTATTTGCATTCTTTTAATTGTGAGAAAGAACTGTCATCTCTGTCTTGTCATGGAGCTCAGTTTAAACTTTTGACTAAAGGGTGTTATTTCATGTCTAGAGGGCTCTAATAATGTTTACAGTGTGGGAGAGTTTATAAGGGCTTAAAATATATAAAAATAACTACACAAACATACGGTTTCTACTTCGCGGATTTTCATCTATCGCGGGGGGTTATGGAAAGCAACCCCCGCGATCAAGGAGGAATTACTGTATGTATATATATATATATATATATATATGTAAGAGCCATTTTCCTAGTTCTATAAAATGTATGAATATTTACTAGATTATAATGCATAAAATATGGGAGGTTCCTTAAACCCCTGTGAATAGAATTGAGTTGGTATTTTCCTGTCATTTCTTAACAGTTTTTGAGTAAACAATGTTCTTTAGTAAGTGTTTTGCCTTGCCTTGTGTAAGGTATAGAGGCATACGGTTTTTTAACCGTGTCCTTGAAAGAATTCCTTTTATGCTCGAGTTCGTGTCTATGCACGGTACTGAGCTTGGCGCATATCTAAATGCCAACGGCCTAAGGGTCTTTTGAGTGTAAAGTAACTCGTAACTTAAAAGATCTAAGTTTTGAACCGTATGTTTAAAGCATACAGAAGAACAAATAAATAACCTTTAAGTACAGAAGTAACCAAAGCTTCATAAGAAAAACTAAGTTTATAGAAGATACTTTTTTTTGCCTTTATTCTTTGTGTGTAACTATTTTTCTTTTTATTCTTGTATGGATTATTATTGCCTTTAACTTTCACTAAATATTTTTAAAACAAACTTTTGGACTGAGAGATTTCTTCGACACGCGTCTTACCCGTGCCTGACTTCACCTTACGCAAAGCAGCTACACTAAAGTTAAAAAACCTGCCTGAAGTTTTGAAACCTGCTTAAGAACCGAACCTGTCTAGGACTGAAAGTTTAAAATTGCCTTGGATCATAAAAGAAAGCAAGCCTGCATTTTCAACGCCATGGCATCCGAGTCCGGGAGCCAGAGAACATTTCGAACCCCCATTGAAAGTAACAGTGGTGTGAGTGGAAGTCACAACGATCAGGATGTTTCAATGGAAGATCATCTTGATGATGACATAAAGCCGTCCAATTCATTAACATCTAAACTTCAATCTGAAATAGACTACAAATACAAACAATTATCTAATACGATGAAGGCTCTGAAGGAATTAAAAAGAAATGAACTTAATTGCGAATCTATAAAATCGATCATCGAAAACTCGTTCTTTAACCTGAGAATGGAATATAAAAGGTTAAACGACAAACTCTTATCCCTCCAGAGTAACGAAGATATACGGAAAATGCTACAAAAGGACTTTGATGCTAAAATGGAAACTTTTCGCACATTTTCAGAAAATACGATAGAATGGGTTTTTGAAGTACGTCAAAATAAAAGCCTCAACCAGCAGCCTGACTTTTCGGCTAATCAATTCAAGGATTACAGAACGACAAATGACTTTCCTGATGTCTCTCCAGAAGATAGTATCTCACAGGTTTCCACTCAAAATAAAAGTCATAAGTTCGGCGGCAAATTCAGCCAAAGCCTCCCAAATCTCTGCAAAATCTAAACGTAGTACAAGTTCAGCCGGGACTCCTATGAGCGCCATCAGATCTCAAGAGGCAGCACACGCTGTACTGTTAATTAAAGCAGAAAATCAAAGAAAGCAACAGGCTCTAGATATAGAAGAAGCACAGATGAAAGCACAGCTGAAGGCTAAAAGAGATCAATTGGCTTTGGAGGCAGCTATGGCAGAATCCGACGCAAAATTAAAAGCACTTAAAGGGCGCAATCGCAGTCCAAATAGACTGTCAGAAACCAGATGTGAAATTTGAAAAGCCGTCAGATGCGAACAGTTACAACTTTACGAATACGAATGAAAGTAAAAATAATCCTCAACAACCGCCTTATCAGCAACAAAACGAAGCGCCTCTTCAACAATCGCTTTATGATAAACACTACGATCAACAGAAAGAACAACAGTATAAGACACACGCTCCTAATGTACCCCATAAAAAGATCCCAGTGTTTGACGGCGATCCCTTGAAATATGTGGACTTTATACGTGCATTTGACCAAGCTATCGATGCGATAGAGAACCCGCAAGATAAATTGGACCTATTGGCACAGTTTACTAAAGGTTCACCTCATGAGATTGTTAAAAACTGTAAACACTTGTCACCGTTAGAAGGTCATCAAAAGGCCAGAAAGAAACTTGAAAGTCTCTATGGAAACCAGCTACATATATGTCTATATGAGAAAAGACAAAGGGCAATTGCAAACAAAGCCAAACGATGGAGAAGGTCAGAGCGATACTGCGAACTTTCTTGGCGAATGTATAAATGTTATACAAAGCGGACAACAATTTGAAAGTAAGGATAACCTTCCTACTAAAGTCTCCAAACCTCCTCAAGACCTACTAGCATCGTGGCAATGCAAAGTACAGAGTACAGTAATCCCTCCTCGATCGTGGGGGTTGCGTTCCAGACCCCCCCCCCGCGATAGGTGAAAATCCACGAAATAGAAATCATATGTTTGTATGGTTATTTTTATATATTTTAAGCCCTTAGAAACTCTCCCACACTGTTTATAAATATTCTCTGCCCAGTTATACAGTAAACCCTTATTTATCGCGGTTAATCCGCTCCAGACAGATAAATGAATTTCCACGAAGTAGGATTCTTTATTTATAAATCTTTATTCATAAATATTTGCGCAGTTAGAGCATAGAAAACCTGTTTACGACTTTCTAAATAACGCATTTTAACATTATCAGAGCCCTCTAGACATGAAATAACACCCTTTAGTCAAAAGTTTAAACTGTGCTCCATGACAAGACAGAGATGACAGTTCTTTCTCACAATTAAAACAATGCAAACATAAGGAGCGACATGAGGAGCAGAGAATATCAGAGAGAGAAAAGTAAACAAAAGTCAATAGGGCTGTTGTGCTTTTAAGTAAACGAAGCAACACGATAATGCCGCCGCAGTGTAGGGATCAATGTGAAGGTAGTCTTTTCAGCATTTTTTAGAGGAGCGTCCGTATCTTCTAAGCAAACAGCCTGTGTGCAAACAGCCCCTCTGCTCACACCCCCTCCGTCAGGCGCAGAGTAAAGCAAACACTTAAAAATCAATACGGGCTGTTAGAGCTTTGAAATGTGTGAACGTGTATCATTGAGGAGTTTTATTTAATATGTAATACGTGCTCTGATTGGGTAGCTTCTCAGCCATCCGCCAATAGAGTCCCTTGTATGAAATCAACTGGGCAAACAAACTGAGGAAGCATGTACCATAAATTAAAAGACCCATTGTCCACAGAAAGCCGCGAACCAGCGAAAAATCTGTGATATATATTTTGACATGCTTACATTTAAAATCCGTGATAGAGTGAAGCCGCTAAAGTCGAAGCGCGATATAGCGAGGGATCACTGTATTGAAAGTACGGAGAGCAGGCGAACACCTCTCGCCGATCCAGTGAACTTTCTTAACGAACAGCCAACATCAGCTTTAGATCCCGCATACAGCTCAGCTCCACAAAGCCATACCTTCAAGAAGGAAAAGGACAAAACTGACCAAGAGAAGAATCTTTTGAAAGACGTCCAGAGAGAAAGCAGCTTTGTTACAAACTTTTCTGCAGCGGACGAAAAAATGGATACAGACACCTCAGTCAAAGCGGCGGAGACAGCTGGACGTATAAGCGGTAAGCACTGTCTTTTTTGCAATTAAAATCACGATCTTAACGATTACAGTGCAATTCAAAATCTAACTTATGAAAGTAAAATTGACTTTTTGAAATCTAAAGACTTATGCTTTAAGTGCCTTAAACAAGGACATTTTAGTAAAGTCCGTGAAGAAAACATCAAATGCCGAATATGCTCTGTTACATCCAGTAATTCTGCATATGAATAAGAAAAAAGGGACCGGCAATACAGCCGCACCTCCTAAAGAGGAAAACGTTATGTCGGAGGAGAAAAACATTTCTTTTGCCCATATTTCTGTTGAACCAATAGAGACTTGTTCTGATACCAGGGCCGGTAAAGAGTGTGTCTTAGCTGTGACTCCAGTTCAAGTTAAGTCTGAAACGAATGAAAAATGTGTAGAAACATATGATCTAAAAGTCTCTGACAGCTCAGCTACATTTTGCACTAAAAGTTTACAAAAGCAGTTAAATCTTTCAGGAAGAAAGTCTCACATCTACATCAGCACTGTAGAAAGAGACACAGTAAATAGTCAGAAATTAGTAAAGTGTACAATCTTAACGGAGTTACAAGTCTGTGAGATAGAAGAAAATACATTTTTTGATACACCAAAAACCAAAAATGTACACACTGAACTCTGTAACAGTGAGAAGGGAGAACATCCCTAAAGAAAAAGAAAGACTGCAAACATGTTCAGTCAATTGTGTAACAATAAAGCAAGTAGCGCAAATGTTACTCAAGCAATACAATTTAGACTTTCCAGAACGCGACTGTGAAGAAAAAGAGGAAATGTCACAGGAAGACATTAAATTCATGCGCATAGCCTCAGACACTGCAAGTCTAGTGAACGGACACTATTGCATTAATCTGCCTTTTAAAGATTAAACACTTAAGGTACCAAACAATCGTCGTATTGCAAAACAACTTGCTATAGGACTTAAAAGGAAACTTACAAGGTTCTCGACGTTTCATGAAGATTATAAAGCGTTCATGAAAGACATTTTAGACAAAGGTTATGCCATAAAGGTACCCACTGAACAGCGGACCCTCGAAAATGAAAAAATATGGTACACCCCTCATCATGGAGTATACCATCCAAAGAAAAACAAAATAAGAGTAGTGTTTGATTGTACAGCCACCTATCAAGGTTTTTGTCTAAATGAACAGTTGTTGAAAGGACCTGATTTAACTAATACACTCATCGGTGTACTTACAAGATTCAGAGAGGAACCAATCGCTCTCATGGCGGACATTAAATCAATGTTCTATCAAGTGAAAGTACCAGAAAAAGACATGGACCTTCTTCGTTTTCTGTGGTGGCCCGAAGGTAATCTAAACAATGAACTTGAGGAATACAAAATGACAGTGCATCTTTTTGGTGCTACTTCGTCGCCCAGTTGTGCCTCTTATGCCTTAAGAAGAACAGCAGAGGATGCAAGGGTCACAGCTCCAGAGGAAGCAGTTAACACTGTGCTAAATAATTTCTACGTCGACGACTGTTTAAAGTCAGTTGCTACTGAAGAACAAGCCATAAAATTGGCCAAAGATCTTAAAGCCCTTTGCTTAAAGGGAGGATTTTATCTTACAAAATGGATAAGTAATAGCAGAGCAGTTTTGCTGTCAATCCCTGAAGAAGACAGGGCAAAAGATCAAAAAGACTTGGACTTAAGCCATGATTTGTTACCAGTTGAAAGAGCTTTGGGTGTTTAATGGTGCACACAGACTGACAGTTTCAAGTTCCAGGTAAAGCTGCAAGATAAGCCTGCTACAAGACGCGGCATTCTGTCAGTGGTCAGTTCAATATATGACCCACTTGGATTTTTAGCGCCAGTCATATTGCCTGCCAGGCTTATTCTAAGAGAACTGTGTAAAGAAAAATATGCTTGGGATCAAGAAGTGGAAGCTAAGTATGTTCGGCAATGGAAAAAATGGATGAACGATTTGCAGCTACTTGTGGATTTTAATGTAGTCAGGTGCTTTAAACCGCCTGGATTTGGTCAAATAATGACTGCACAAATGCATCATTTTGGAGATGCTTCAGAAAACAGGTATGGCACTGTTTCCTACCTCCTTTTGACTAACAAAGAAAATGAGAGACATTGTTCATTTCTAATAGGGAAATCAAGAGTGGCACCATTAAAATCTCTCACTATACCAAGGTTGGAACTTACAGCAGCAGTGATAGCAGTCAAAATGGACAAAATGTTCAAACGTGAAATGCAGATCCCCCTGCAAGAGTCGATCTTTTGGACTGACAGCACCAAAGTACTAAGGTACATCGCAAATGAAAGTACACGCTACAAAACCTTCGTTGCCAACAGAATCGCAGTGATAAGAGAGCACACGCAACCTTCACAATGGAGGTACGTCGCATCTGCGCAAAATCCTGTGGATCAGGCATCAAGAGGTTTGGCAATAGAAAGCTTCATTAAAAGTAAGACTTGGATACAAAGCCCGAATTTCCTATTACAGCCAGAGCACAAATGGCCTAAGAGACCGGATGAGGTGGACTTGTCTACTAGCGACGATCAGGAAATCAAAAGTGTATTGAGGCTCAGCAAATCAGCAATGCCAGAAGAGGTAAACCACCCCGCAACCATTCAGAAGAATTCACATATTGCCACTCGCATTATGCTACAAGTTCATAAAGAAATTGGACATTGTGGGTATAATTACAAGATGCTACAACCTGAAACTCCTGGGTAAAGACAATGCCAATTGCAAAAGGGGCAGTCAGAAGACTTTGTGTGCAGATCCAGACCAGCACACTGGACAAACTTGTGAACAAACTGTGCTTGCTCCAGGAAGCAACAATAATTAAAATGACTCATCTTCTTTGTAGGCATAATTTTAAAGCCTTTTAAAATTAGTGCTTGTGTTTTTACATTACAGTTTAAGCTATAAAGTTTCGTAAACTTAATATTTGTGTTTTTATAGTAGAAACTAAGTTAAGCTTCTTAAGGTTTGTTTTAAGTTTGGTAAAGTAATGAAGGGTCTTATTAAGTAAAGTTAAGTAATTGATTTCTGCCCAAGCATAAACAATTAGGGGCCGATATGTAAGAGCCATTTTCCTAGTTCTATAAAATGTATGAATATTTACTAGATGATAATGCATAAAATATGGGAGGTTCCTAAAACCCCCGTGAACAGAATTGAGCTGGTATTTTCCTGTCATTTCTTAACAGTTTTTGAGTAAACAATGTTCTTTAGTAAGTGTTTTGCCTTGCCTTGTGTAAGGTATAGAGGCATACGGTTTTTTAACCATGTCCTTGAAAGAATTCATTTTATGCTCGAGTTCGTGTCTATGCACGGTACTGAGCTTGGCGCATATCTAAGTACCAACGGCCTAAGGGTCTTTTGAGTGTAAAGTAACTCGTAAATTAAAAGATCTAAGTTTTGAACCGTATGTTTAAAGCATACAGAAGAACAAATAAATAACCTTTAAGTACAGAAGTAACCAAAGCTTCATAAGAAAAACTAAGTTTATAGAAGATACATTTTTCCCCTTTTTTGCCTTTATTCTTTGTGTGTAACTATTTTTCTTTTTATTCTTGTATGGATTATTTGCCTTTAACTTTCACTAAATATTTTTAAAACGAACTTTTGGACTGAGAGATTTCTTCGACACGCGTCCTACCCGTGCCTGACTTCACCTATGTATACACAAACATACATATACATACATACATACACACACACATGCATATACATATCTATATACATACATACATACATATATATATATATATATATATAAAAAAATGTAGATAGTGTGTGTGTGTATATATATTATTTTATATATATATATATATATATATATATATATATATATATATATATATATATATATATATATATATATATATATATATATACACACACACACACGTGGACAAAATTGTTGGTACCCTTCAGTCAATGAAAGAAAAACTCAAAATGGTCACAGAAATAACTTTAATCTGACAAAAGTAATAATAAATAAAAATTCTATGAAATTTAACCAATGAAAGTCAGACATTGATTTTCAACCATGCTTCAACAGAATTATTTAAAAAATAAACTCATGAAACAGGCCTGGACAAAATGATGGTACCCCTAACTTAATATTTTGTTGCACAACCTTTTGAGGCAATCACTGCAATCAAACGATTCCTGTAACTGTCAATGAGACTTCTGCACTTCTCAACAGGTATTTTGGCCCACTCCTCATGAGCAAACTGCTGCAGTTGTCTCACGTTTTCCAGACGGCATGTTTCAGCTCTTTCCAAAGATGCTCAATAGGATTGAGGTCAGGGCTCATAGAAGGCCACTTTAGAATAGTCCAATGTTTTCCTCTTAGCCATTCTTGGGGTTTTTAGCTGTGTGTTTTGGGTCATTGTCCTGTTGCAAGACCCATGACCTGCGACTGAGACCAAGCTTTCTGACACTGGCCAGCACATTTCTCTCTAGAATCCCTTGATAGTCTTGAGATTTCATTGTACCCTGCACAGATTCAAGACACCCTGTGCCAGATGCAGCAAAGCAGCCCCAGAACATAACAGAGCCTCCTCCATGTTTCACAGAAGGGACAGTGTTCTTTTCTTGATATGCTTCATTTTTCCGTCTGTGAACATAGAGCTGATGTGCCTTGGCAAAAAGTTCAATTTTTGTCTCATCTGTCCATAGGACATTCTCCCAGAATCTTTGTGGCTTGTCCACATGTAGTTTGGCAAATTCCAGTCTGGCTTTTTATGATTTGTTTTCAACAATGGTGTCCTCCTTGGTCGCCTCCCATGAAGTCCACTTTGGCTCAAACAACGACGGATGGTGCGATCTGACACTGATGTTCCTTGAGCTTGAAGTTCACCTTGGATCTCTTTAGAAGTTTTTCTGGGCTCTTTTGTTACCATTGTATATCCGTCTCTTTGATTTGTCATCAATTTTCCTCCCTGCCACGTCCAGGAGGTTGGCTACAGTCCCATGGATCTTAAATTTCTGAATAATATGTGCAACTGTAGTCACAGGAACATCAAGCTGCTTCGAGATGGTCTTATAGCCTTTACCTTTGACATGCTTGTCTATAATTTTCTTTCTAATCTCCTGAGACAACTCTTTCCTTCGCTTCCTCTGGTCCATGTTGAGTGTGGTACACACCATGTCACCAAACAACACAGTGACTACCTGGAGCCCTATATATAGGTCCACTGACTGATTACAAGATTGTAGACACCTGTGATGCTAATTAGTGGACACACCTTGGATTAACATGTCCCTTTGGTCACATTATTTTCAGTCTTTTCTAGGGTACCATCATTTTTGTCCAGGCCTGTTTCATGAGTTTATTTTTTAAATAATTTGTTGAAGCATGGTTGAAAATCAATGTCTGACTTTCATTGGTTAAATTTCATAGAATTTTTATTTATTATTACTTTTGTCAGATTAAAGTTATTTCTGTGACCATTTTGAGTTTTTTTTTCATTGACTGAAGGGTACCAACAATTTTGTCCACAACATATATATATATATATATATATATATATATATATATATACCATACGGCAGCGAGAAGTAGTATGTTAAAGAAGGAAAGAGAAAGAAAAGAAAACATTTTGAAAATAACGTAACATGATTGTCAATGTAATTGTTTTGTCACTGTTATGAGTGTCAGCTGTGATATATATATATATATATAGTCAAAATACTCATGTCAGCAGCTATGTCATATGTTAAAGAAGTTATGAAAAAGAAAAGGAAACATTTTAAAAATAATGTAAATATGATTGTCAAAGTAATTGTTTTTGTGTATTTGGCACAGCGCACAAGTTGTTTGGGTAGCTGCATCAGAAAATGTACCTGCGACGTCTGACACACCTCCTTTTTACTGTTTTCTCACAGCTTGGATTGCTGCTGTCATATATACACACACACACACATACATATACATATATATATACACATATATATATATATACACATACCTATCTACATCATATATATTATACATTATACATACATACACACACACAAATTATATATATGTGTGTATGTATGTATGTGTATATATAATGTAGATAGGGTGTGTGTGTATATATATATATATATATATATATATATATATATATATATATATACACACACACATACATACATATACACATACATATACTTGTGTGTATGTTTGTATGTGTCTATATGTGTGTGTGTGTATAGCTTTGGTCACTGAGTGCAAGGGAAAAATAATAAAATATAGTCTATAAGTTATTAAACAGTAAAACATTAACGTTTTAAGAAGTACAGGTACATTGAGCACTACTGGAGTGGTTGCGGGTAAACTAAATTTTAAAGACTGTGTAACACAACAGGTAAGTAGAACTAACAGCAGCTAAAATGTATATGGATCATCTCTCGGTAGTAGATCCCTTTTGAAAGGCGCTACACGACGGCCGTGGTAGAGAAATTACATTTTCTATGTGAACGGTCAAATTTGTGCCTCTGGTAATGTGCCTTACCGGAATTTAAAGAAAATTAGTTTTGTGTCCTCTGCAGTGTTAAGAGAGAAAGGCTTTGGTTTGGGATAAAAGGAAAAAAGGTGTAAAGAAAAGAAAGTTGCCTTTTTCTTTTATATAGTATAGAGCAGAGCTACTCAAATATAAATTTGAAAGGTCCACTTACTAAATTTCCATTCAGTCTGAGGTCCGGAAAAGTGACGGCGTCAAATTCCAAATAGAGAACTCCAAAAAGGCAATCCCCAAACTTTAGAACTATACACAAAAAAATGACATGGTAGGCCTTTTAGTGTGAAAGGTGACACCTTCTTTGTGCCACCAGTTGTTTGAACTTGGGCATAAAAGGTGTGAGTGCAAGGCGGAGGCACTGATGTAAATGTTCATTGGTGAGGGTGCGGTATGTATGTGTTTTCACCATGTTCATAGTGGAAAAGGCAGATTCACAGCAGTACGTTGAGGGAAACATTGTAAGAATTTGAAGGGCCATCTTCTGCAGGAGAGGAACACCTGCCGCAGTAACCATCTTTGTCCAGAAGGTGACAAGGTCACAGTGAGATTCCTGCAGTGCTAGGTTTTCTTGTAGCTCAATTAACTCTGTTTGCAGAGAAGCAGCACTGGCCCATTGGAAGACTTTTGTGGCTTCATTTGAGAATTCTGCAATATTTTTGACAAGAAATGGATTTTCGATGCACAGCAAGACTTGTTTTCCCAAAGGGAAATCTTCAAAGCGAGTTTGGAAATTTTTAATCAGCTTGTCCAGGAATTCAGCATAATTGTGATGGTGATGTTTTCCTGCAGTCTGATCCAAAAGTCTTGGGAAGTGAAGCAGGTCCTGCTGTAAGTCACATTTGAACACCTCCAGCTTCCTCTGGAAAGCACGGACAGCTAACATGAGGTCACACACTGTGCTGTTTTTGCCTTGGAGCTTCATATTAAGGTCATTAAGATGGGAAGTAATGTCCGTTAGAAAAGCAACAATTTCCATTTTCTCGTCATTCTTCATGAAATCCAAACGGTTTGGCTTTTGCACTCTTCTGATCCAACAGAAATGTCTCCAGCTCTTTCCGCGTGCCCAAAAACGCTCCAGTACCTTGCCTTTACTAAGCCACTGGACATTGTTGTGAAGGAGCAAATCATCAAATGTTGCATTCACCTCTATTAGAAATAAGCGCAATAAACGATGCTGCAAAGCAGAGGATGCTCTCAGATAATTGACTAGTTTCATGACTGTTGTCATGACTTCTGAGTACCTTTCTCCAAGGCTGGCACACAAAACCATCTGGTGAATTATGCAGTGGTATGCCATGAGGTCAGGGTGGTGAGTTCTCAAGCGTGACACTAATCCCCTCTCTTTCCCAATCATACATGGTGCGCCATCAGTAGCAAAAATGCCACATGCT